>NC_056728.1:1477490752-1477578252 GCF_019279795.1 Protopterus annectens | reverse complement strand
CACCTCTACCATGCACAGCACACACCTGTCTCACATACCAGGACATAGAGCTAGCACAAAGTTTGTCTGTGTTCTTACACAGACTCACACACCAAATTCACCTGGATTGCCATTACAGACAGACACACATAACAGTTACATGGGTTAGTTGTGAGGCTTTCAGCTCATTCTGTCTCACTGGCCATTTTATACTGTATCCAAATATCTGCCTGCTTCTCTTACTTACTCCCATGAACTCATTACCTATTGTGTCAGCTTTGGCCTGCTGCCCCCCCAACACTCTGTAAAAATGATGATAACTGTGCCTTCTTTTCTGTCTTTTGAACTTAGGGATGCATTAGTCTTTTACCTGATAGTCATGGTGCATAGCTGACTTATTGCTTAGTATGTCTGTTTGTGATGCTGTTTTGTAAATTCTACTGCTTATTTACAGGTTTTTGTAATGTGTACATCCCTCAAACCTCTTAGACCAATACGGCTGGACAAAGCCATAAATAAATGTGGGACAAAAGCCCAAAAATAGGGAGAGTTTTTAAAAAATTGTGGTCTTACAAACATTAAGACAGCTGATAAAATAAAAGGTTTTGTATTACTATTGTTATGTTTTTTATGAGGGATATAAAGTCTGAAACTGAAAAGTGGGTCATTCATGTCTAAATTTACTCTTTAATAATTTGCCAGTACAAAAAGTGTGAGGCCAAACTGCAGAGATTCTTTGAAAATCTGAACATTTGAGAGCTAGGAATGTGTGAATCTTTGATGCATGTAGACTATTAGTTGATAGAAGACATATTTATTCACATAAGTCACTGTTGTCACATCATGATGTAATTGCTGTAAAAATCATCAACGTTATACTTACTTACATTACTAAGTAATAGTATGCAAGGATATGCCATTCATTTGTATTCTTATACATTTATTTTTCTTTTCCAGGTTCAACACTTACCATCTGGCAGAAGTGAGCATTTTAGTTGGTGTCTGACTCTGTCTGATGGTAGCAGTTCACAGCCATTACATGGGTAAGTAAAAGTTATGAGTGCCTTTTCAGTATATTTGTCAATAACTTTCATAACACTCTTACACATAGTACATATGCAGATGACTCTACCATCATCTGCTTCTCAAAATCTGTCACAGAACTTCAACATCTTACCCAAGAAGCATTTACCTCCACAGAGCACTGGATGTCCCAGAATCATCTAGATCTTAACCCCAGCAAAACAAAACTATTACTATTTACCCCTACAAAATCTAGCCCTATTAACAAACCTAAATTCACGTAAGTGCCCAAAATAACACTGTCATTGAAGTTGTCCCTAGCACCAAACTGCTAGGGGTCATCATTGATGACAAGTTAACTTCTGACCTTCACCTTCACAATAACATCAAAAAAACACATCAACGACAGGATGCATTATATAGGCACAACTATTTCATCAATCTCCCTGCAAGAAAACCTTGGTCTCATCCTTCCTACTTCCTACCCTTCTATATGGAGCCCCTATCCTCACCAACCTCCAATCCCAATCACGACTGCTTATCTCTCCATAAACTAAACTGGCTTGAATCCCCTCACCACCTTAGTTACATACAACTAACTACAGCCCATAAGATAATCTTTTAGCCTAAAACTTGCCCTTCCATTGCATCCATACTGACCACTTACCACCCAAATCACCATCTCAGGTCTGAAAACAAAATGTTATTATCCATTCAGAAACCTAAACTGGCAGCTGGCCAAATGATGTACTCTCATTCTGTCTCCAAGTTATGGAATAATCTCCATCCCCCACTCAGATCAATCAATAATCCTGTTTCCTTCAAAAAATCCCTCAAACTATATTTTTCCTCACACTGGCTATGCCCCTGTACCCCACCGAACAACCCCGACACCTGAATTCCTTCTCTTACTATAATCACAGTTTAACTGTTGCAAATCACTAAGGATTTTTCTGTTTTTAATCCACCATAATTTCCCAGCACATAACTTCCTTCACAAACTTTACACAGTTTAACTATCACAAATAGTAGGAATTTTTTTTCTATGGAATTAATGCAATTACTTTGTCCTTTTTTACTCAAATTCTTTTTTAATAATGTCCAATTTTTTTCTTTTCAAATTATCTTTTACTCATTCTATGTATCAAGATTGTTTTTTTTTACTTATGTATGTATTACTGTTGAATTGTAATTATATAATTCTGTGGAGCTTTTCTCCCCGGGCCTCCACTGAACATGGGCTCTTCTTGGCCCAGTGGACTTTCCCGGTCAACAAATGCAATAAATAAATAAATGAGTGTTGCCTGGCATCAATGTTACTGTATGTATGTCTGTAGGATGAAGGTTTTAGCCCCTTAGGTGGTGTGTGTGTGTGTGTGTGTGTGTGTGTGTGTGTGTGTGTGTGTGTGTGTGTGTGTGTGTGTGTGTGTTATCCAGTGACTTTTGGCCAGTGCGAGGGCATGTTGTGCTCACCTATGTCTGCTTACACTTACAGTGGCTGATGGTTCCCCTATGACTCCCCACCTGTGTGTGGCTGTGGAGACCTTGCTACTGGTGGTAGGATGCGTGGCCCTTCCCCTGGTGATCATGCTGAAGTTGTTTTCTCAGGATAATGTGAATAATGGCACAGAAAGTGAATATTTCAGCAAACGTACTGGGATTGTACTGCAGGGCTCCCCCAGATGTATATAGGTACTGGAACCACAACTTCAGCAGTCCAGACACATTTTCTATGATATGTCTTGTTTGAGTGTGTGCCTCATTATAATGTTCTTCATTTGATATGTCTGTATTTCTGATGGGCATTATCAGCCACAGTTGCAGTGCATAACCTCCATCCCCCAGTAAATGACCCTGTGGGATATCCCCCTAGTAAACATCTCATACAGTTGACAATTGTGCCAGGATGATTTCCTTAGCATTTCACATGACCTGGTAGTTAGTGGACTGCAAACTCTTTCTGTTTATGTACACCCTTCCCTGTTCCCCAGGTGGTGATTTGATTTCTACATGTGTACAGTCTATGCTACCCAGGACTTCAGATTAGTGTGGTGCAGGGTAGAACTCCTGTATAGTTCTGGCTCTATTCTTAGGTGTACCGGGAAATATATATGTACCCACTAGCATGTTGTAGCATAGCATTCAAGAATTCATAGAGGATCCTGAATGCTGATTCCTATGACACCCCCAGCATGGTTGCTGTTGGTCTCTGGAAGGTTCCTGTAGCAAAAATTCTAAGTGCTACACATACTTTAGTCTTCACTGGGACTGGTTTCCCTCAGTTTGCCCTTGCTTTCAGTTGAGGATGACAGAGGTTGCAGATTTAATGTAGTGTCTCTATTCACCCTGTAGCGCTCTACAATTTCCACCTTATGCAGATTGTGAAAAGTTAAATGGAGTCTAAACACAATTCTCCTTCTTGGCCTGGTCTATTAGCAGCAGCAGCAGCATAGACTTGGGCCTGCTGCAAATACACATGAATTAGATCAACAGCAGCCCCTAACATTCTTTCCATTTAGACTAGTTTTCATGGCTGTATTCCAATAGGTTTTGAAATTTGCTGGGAAAACCAGGACTGAGTATGTCCAGCAGGTTTATAGCTTGTTGAATAGCTTCTGCATCTTGAATTGGTTGATTAGTATACAGTTCAGCTGCCAATGCTGAAATTAGTATGTCACGATTTTTACCATGTTTGCATGGCTCTACATGGCATGTAGAACCACTTACTGAATACAAAATGTTGCACTATCATGTGTGTGTCATACCGTGGCATGCACGTGGTTTGAGTGGACCGTGTAGGCTTTACTGAATATGCAACAAAGTAATGCTCTTTGTAGAAACCCGTGATTTGTAGACTAATGTACTCATCTGCCTAGCCTATTGATAGAATCCCTAGTTTTAGAAATGAATGCTTGTTTATATCCCCTCTCCAAAAATCTTTGTGAAAGTATACTCCCCTGGTTACGAAAATCCTATTGTTCAGAACAAATACGTTTCACACTAGAAAATTGTTACTTTGGTATGTTGTTGATAACATAGGATGGATGGTAGCTCTTTGGTTCCAATACAGCACTCTTATGAAAAGGTTTTCTATAAAGTGCTGTTTGAATAGCGCCTTTTGCATTTTTATTGATAACATCCAAAAATGGAATGCTACTCTGACTATGTTATGTACTAAATTTCATATCCCACTTTCTTCAAATCTTAGAACACCATCAAAAGGAACATCAGTGGTTTAATATTACATTAGGTATTCAATCATTATATACCAACATATCCCATCAGCTGGGGTTTTTAGCTGTTGAATGTTGGTTAACTAAAGCAAATATATATTGACCTGGATTTAACTCTTTTTCAATATGTTTGACAGAACATATCCTAATCAAACATGTTTTTTATTTTAAGCAAAAATGTTTTTCCCAGGTCAAAGGTACAGCTATGGGGGCTTCTTTTACCTCTATATATACAGATCTGTTTATGATACTCCAAGTCTTTTGGGTGTCTGATACCATGACAGGAATGGACCCCATTCCTATGTCACAGTACAATTAAAGTTCATGAAATTAATATTGTTTCAGTCCTTGATGTTAGCCATAAGTCCTCTTCCCAGCACCCGCAATGTGCACAGTAATGAATCCTTCTGCAGAGTTACATGTACTGATAGCATATCCAAGTATGATTGTAAATTCTTTTTTTATAAGACCTGTTGCCCCTACTAGTATTGGAACTCTATGGGTATCCTTCTACCACATTGCTCTCATTTCTGTCTGCAAATCCTGATATTTTATGACTTTGTGTTTGTCTGTATGCAAGACACTCTAGTTACTGGGTGTAGCAATTTCCATGAACAATGCTACTTTTGTCTTCTTTTAACGGACCACTATACCTGGTTTTCTTGCATCCATCTTTTGAACTGTTGATAATGGGAGATCCTATATAATGTAGACTTCGTCATTTTCTATGATGCTTTGTGGCTAATGTTTCCAGTGTTTTTCAGCTACTACAATATTATAATGTTTGCACAATCCCCAGTGCAACAGCATTGCCACATTATTATGCCTTTCAGTATACAGTCCTTCTGCCATTAGTATGTCACAACCAGCAACAATGTGTGCGATTGTTTCCAGTTATGTTTTACAAAACCTACATTTGTCTGTTTCTCCAACATGTTCAATGGACTTTGCAAACCAATGTGTACATAGTCCACTATCTCGGGCTGCCAATATAAACCTTTCATCTTTTGGCTTGAATTCGCCTCTCCTTAACCATTCCAGTATTCGATCCTGATAACATGAAATTATTCGAGGAGTTTTCTATGCTTGCAATTATATTTATGCATTTTCCACATTTCTTGCCTTCTCATTGGATCCTACAACTTATATTATTTCTTTTGTTTTTGGCACATTCAGTTGCTGCCTGATTCATATCTACTTCTGCTTTGATTTACATTCCCACTTGATGCCAGTTTGCTTCTGCTAAACTAAGCAGGGAAATCATCTTAGATTTATTCTACTCATTTTTCAAAACTTTCACTACGTTTGGGTCTTGTAAAGTCAACTGATATGTATGGATCCCACAACTGCAGATCTATACAGTTAATCGATTTCAAGAGGCCCATACCTCCTTCAGAACGTGGGATATATAATCTTGGTATGCACTGATTTTTATAAATCATTTGATGAGGATGAAGCATCCTTCTTGTTTTTCTAACCTGTCCAACATGTTTTGGCGCTGGTAAATCACTCCAAAACTGTAAGTTAGGACAGGAAGAGAAAATTGGTTTATATCTTGAATTTTGTTCCTCTATGTCAATGCTGTTTTTAATATTAATTTAAACCTTCTAAAATGTTCCTTACTGGGTTTTATTTGCATTTGTTCATGTTTTATTGTTGATTCTTCATCAGTTCCAAAACATTTATGTACTCCCTCTTGCTCAAGTACTTTTACATCACATTCTTGTCCCAAACTGATGTTTTCTTCGTGCTGTAGTTTTCCTGCTTTAAAGGTCGCTTTTACACATTCATCAAGACCAAATGACATTCTTTTATCATCTGAAAAAGTTTTGACTACTTACACTTGTGCTTTCAGTTCCTCATCTGATGAGCTATACAGTTTTAAATCATCGACAAAGAGAAGATGAGAAGTCTTTACACTTCATTGCTTTCTGGGAGCCAAATTATAGCTATGATCTAATCTGTTAAGCAGACAGTTTAACAGCTTAAGGGCAAGACAGAATAGCAGTGGTGACAGGGATTCACCCTGGAATATCACCCTTTGAATTGTCATCCCTGGAATAATAATTTGTCCTTTATCATAGCTTAATTGCAAAGTGGTCTGCCACTGTTTCATGGTCACTGCAATGTAATCGATCAATGTAGAGTGTATCTTATACATTTTTAAGCACTCTTTTATCCATGAATGTGGGGTACTGTCAAATGCTTTTTTTGTAGTCAATCCATGTCATGCTTAAATTCTTCCCCATTTTACAATTCTACATTATGACTTTATTTACCAACAAATGATCCTTTGTTCCATATGATTTTCTTTTATTACCCTTTTGTTCTATTGCCATGATTGGATTTTCTATTGAATGTCTAGAAATTCTGTCAGCATCAATTCCAGTGTATAGTTTATTCATCATTGGAAGGCAAGTTATTAATCTATAATTTTTAGGATAACTTGCAGGTTCACTCTTAAGTAGGAGCAATGTTTTTCAAGTCCTTAACCAGGCTGGTGTCTGTTTGGGGTGTGCATATAAATAATTCTTACACATAGCAAAATCATACAAAGATGTTAATACTTTTATCTAGAAGTTAGGAACTGCATCTGGGCCTGGGGTTTTCCAGTTGGAGGCTTTTCTTAACTTTATTTCATTCTCACTGGCTGTTACTATATCCCATTTCATATCCTGTACATTTGAACTTCTTATTCTTTCTTTTACTTCTTCTAACCATTTAGCATCTTTAAATAAAATAAAGAATGAAAAACAAAATGAGAATTTATTAGTAGAACATCCACATTAAACAGTAAGTGCTTTCGTCTTAACTCATTAGACGTCTTCAGACTGATTAATGTAATTAAACACACCAAATATATACTGTACAGTCCTTTGAAGTCACATGATATTCCTTATTAAATTAATGCTTTAACCTTTTCCTTTTAAGAAAAGCAACAGAATTGTCTCTGTCATTAAGACCGAGTGGATAGCATGCATTCAAATTCAATTGCCAAAGATACTCTAACCAACCAAGTTCTTCTTCAGCATTAAACATCCTGTCAAAACATTTGACTTCATTTAGGTTCATAGGTTCATAGGTAAGCACTAGGCTATCTGCCCAAGGGCATTTATAAGCTTACCCAGAATGTGTTGGCTTTTGCCACACCTTACATTAGTTCCCTGTGCCTCTGTCCAGCAGAGCCATTAGTTCCCTGCACCACTGTCCAGCAGAGCCACTGCAGTGATCCCCAGGGTAAATTTTTTGTTTCCCATCCACCCGTCAAGGTTTCTCTTGAAGAGTGTTAGTGAGGGGCTCTGCCTGATGTATATTGGAATCCTGTTCCAAAGCATGGTGAGTCTCTGGGATAGGAATCTATCCCTCCAGCATGTCCTATTTATCATTGTGGTGAGGTTTATATCTCTAGAGTGTGTGGCTCTCCGGGATTTGTTTTATTTTTTAGGTGGAGCATGTCCATCAGTTCTGGGTTGGACATGGTCTTGTATGTGTACACCAAATATATACTGTACAGTCCTTTGAAGTCACATGATATTCCTTATTAAATTAATGCTTTAACCTTTTCCTTTTAAGAAAAGCATCAAAATCTTGTCTGTCATTAAGACCGAGTGGATAGCATGCGATTTAAAACTACAAACTTAAAATCTGCTTTACATTTAGTAATCTTTTAATGTTTGCCAAAAGCATTTTTCTCATCTCAAACTAACACAGCATATTTGTGTTCATAGGTTCATAGGTAGGTATTAGGCTATTGGCCCTAGGGCCTATATAAGCCTAGCCAAATGTACCCTGGCTTTTGCCACCCAAGAAAATTATTTTCCTGTGCCACTGTCGAGCAGAGCCACAGAAGTGATCCCCGGGGTGAATTTCCTATCTCCCATCCAATCATCAAGATTTTTCTTGAAGAGTGCTAATGAGGAGCTTTGTTTGATATAGATAGGTAGTCTGTTCCAGAGTAAGGGAAGTCTCTGAGACAGGAATCTATCTCTCCAGCATGTTCTATTTATTGTGGTGATGAGGTTTAAGTCCCTAGAGCATGTAGCTCGTAGGGATTGGGATTTCTTTAAGTGGAGCATGTCTAAAAGCTCTGGGTTTGACATAGCTTTGTGTGTTTATGGAATTTCCTCGTAGTACGACCTACATAGAAGGATTTACATGACATGCATAGCACTAAATAAACAACAAATCTAGATTTGAATGTATATTTCCTTTCAATTATGTTAAATCCTCTTTGACTTTTTATTTTTTGTATTGTAAAGCTTTCCATGTACGAATTCCTTTGCCAATATTTCTCTTCAAATATCTTTGGTGCTGTTCTTTTTGTACTGATTAGTTTTACTTTATCCTTTGCATAAATATTACACCATATTAAATCTCTTTTTTCTTTTCCTTGTCCATATTTCTTCTTCAGATGTCTACCGATCCTCCTGTTTCTACTTCCTTTGAGGACTCATTCCATCATGCTGCGATATAACCCGTGTTAGACCTTCTACACCAATTCCTTCACTTCAGAGGCATTCCATAACTTCAACTTCTATTTTTTAAACTTCTACTTTATTAATTTACTTCTCTACACTCCCTCTTTGTGCTATGATTTTTTTTTATTGTGAAAATTTCCATGTCTGGATGCCTTTGCCTGTATTTCACTTCAAATATCTTTGGGACTGCCTTTTTGTATTGATTAATTTGGCTTTCAAATTTGCATAAGTATTGCACCATATCAAATCTCTCCTTCTTTACCATGTCCATATTTCTTTTTTATATTTATTTATTTATTAATTTTATTTATTTTACATTTGTTGACCAGGCTAGTCTAACTGGATATATGTCCATTTTCAGTAGAGGCCCAGGGAGAAAAGCTCCACATTAGTTATGTAGCAAATAATGTACATAAAAAAACACCCTTATCGATAGGCCTCTGTTTAAATTACATGAGAAAAGATTAAACATAGTAGGCAAAGAACAAAGAGCTAACTATTTACAAAGATCAATACAGGACTATATTCAGACAGTTTAAGCACAGAAGTTTAACACAGAAATTTAATAAAATTAGAAAAAAAAGTTAATAGAGATAAGTGAGATTCAATATTAGTACATAGGCATAGCCATTGTGAGTTAAGGAAGGTTTTTAATTGCTTTTTGAAAAGTGGAGTAGATGTGAGGGATGTTAGTTTATGAGGAAGCTTATTCCAATAATTTCCAATAGAGTTAGTAAATAAACAATTGCCAGATTTGTTGTTGGATTTAAGGGTTGAAACTAGTAACTTATTTGCTGAGCGTAGGGTACTGAGATTTTTATATGAGTTGATCTGGTTAGAGAGAATGGGAATATTTGTAGGATGCCACAAGATTTTGTGGGTGATAGTTAATTGTTGAAAGAGCATCTGGTTTTGGCGTTCCAGCCACAGTGGTGAGTATGGAAAGGGGATGCAGTGGCAAGTCTAGCAATGTTATTGTAAGATGTGGCCAGCTTATTTAGATTGTATTTGGATAGATTAGTATAAATTGGGGAGGCATAGAGAAGGGTGGATAGTAGGTGCATTTGTGCAATAGTAGTCTGGCTGTATGTGTAAGGAAGGGTTTTAGCTTATAGAGGGAACCAAGTTTTCTATTCACTGATTTGATGGTAAGGTTAATGTGAGTGTCAAAGTTGAGATTATGGTCAATTGTTACACCTAATAGTCTGGTAGTTGTGTCAGGTGCTATTACAGTGCTGTTGTTTGATATAACTGTGAAATCTATGGAAGGAGACTTCTGGGTAGGGGTGAATAGTAAAATTTTTTTTTTTTTTGGGTTAAGGAGGAGACAGCGTTTGGAGAACCAGTTTTCAACTAAGGTAAACATTTTTTGCATGTTAGACTGGAGTTCAGCAGTAGATGCTGCGGTGCAGATTAATGTTTAGTCGTCGGCATATTGAATGTAGGTGGTTTGGGGTAGTGATATTTTCAGGTCATTGATAAAAATAGAAAAGAGGAGGGATCCCAGAATTGAGCCTTGTGGGACTCAAAGGGAGATAGGGAGTAGAGTAGATAGGTTGTTGTCCCAGAGGACTGCTTGTTGTCTATTTCCAAGATAGGATTTAAACCATTTGACAGCCTGAGTGTGAATTGAAAGTGAAGTAAATGTATCTAACATTAAATGATGATTTACCATGTCAGAGGCTTTGGAGAGGTCTAGAAAGAGAGCAGAGGAGAGCAATTTGTTGTTTCAATTTTTATTAATAGAGTCAGAGAAGGATAGGAGTGCAGTTGTAGTACTATGAAAAGGCCTAAAGCCATGCTGGCAGTCAGCTAAAAGATTATTTTGGAGGAGATGATCAAGAAGTTGCTGGTGAATGCATTTCTCTATGATTTTAGCCAAAGGAGAAAGTAGAGCTATAGGACGGAAGTTAGTGAGTTCAGTTGAGTTACCTCCTTTATGTAGAGGGATAATATGTGGAATCTTTCAAAGGATTGGCATATAGCCTTCTGCGATAGTTCTGTTAATTAAGATAAAGATAGGGTAGGCGAGTACTCTAGCTGCTATTTGCAGAAATTCAGCTAGAAGGAGGTCAGCAGAGGGGGTACATGCTTTTAGTTTATGAAGGTGGGAATGGATGAGAGAGGTAGGTACAGGTAGTAGTTGTAAGACATGAGGTATGTTGGTTTGAGAGAAAGTATTTGAGATGCTGGCTGGAGATAGAGTACTTGCTAGTGATTGGACTGTGTCCACAAAGAATCTATTAAAGGAGTTAGCAATTTGGCTGAGAGATTTCTGAGTCAAGTTAGCTGGAGGAGGTGTTTTGGAGAGCCTTGGGTGGAGTAGGCTATTTATACCTGACCAGAATTTTTGTGGGCTTTTATGTTGAGCTTGCTGGAGTTTATGATAGTAGTTTTTTTTTTTTTTTGTCTTGGAGTATCAATTTCTTTGTGGCATTTCTCAGCTGTCTAAAGCTTTCATGATCAGATGGGTTTTTAGTATTTCACCATTTAGACCAGATTCTATTGTTTGGAAGTATTTTTTGCCTTGTCTCCTTAGTGAGCCAAGGTGCAGGTTTATTCTTAGTTCTGACAGTCCTAGAGGGGGCATGGTGTTCTAGGATTTGTAGAAATTTATTGTTAAAATAAGAGACAGCGTTGTCAAGCTGTAGGTATTTAAGGGATGACTAATTACAGGCTTTAAGTTTGGCTTGGAAGTTTGCTGGGTTGAGGGTTTTTTTTATCACGGATAGTTCTATAGATTGTTTGGTTAGGTATAGTGGTTTTTTGCCTGGTAATAAAGGTAAGGGAATGATCACTGATATCAGGCAGTATGCCTGTTTTATAGGAGAGGGGGTTACTGTTGACTAGTATCCAGTCTGGTGGGATGTACTAGCAAATTATATGTAATGATTTGTTAGCATTTAGCTGTAGGTTAGAGATTAGGATGTCAGTGTTACTGGAAGAGGGGGGGGCTGAATATTTAGTGGTGTAACCTGTAATTGAGATTTATATAGTATTGCTACATCACCACCCTTTTTATTTAGATGGTCAGATCTCAGGATGTTATAACCAGGCGGGATTATATCATTGTCTTTAGTTACTGGTTTAAGCCATGTTTCTGTGAGACATAGGATATCAAAAGAGTGAATGTGTAGCAGGGCATGAAGTAGGGTTATTTTATTATTTAAGCTACGTGTATTAAGGTGGCCTATGAGGAGGAAGTTATTGGCATTAGTGAAGATGTGAGACATAATGGGTTGGTCAGAGTGAGGAGCAGAGATAGTATTGTTTGGGCCAGGATTGGGATGAATATCTCTGTGTAGTAATAGGGATTGTAGAGGGCTATAAAGGTGTTTCAAGAGTTTAAAGAAGATGGGGATTTGTTTTCTAGTGTGAGAATACTTAATATGGGTTATTCTATGAAGTTGTGGATGAAGGTAGAAAGATGAGGATGTTATGTCAATGTGTGTTTGTAAGGTTAGAGGATTAAATACAGTTGTTTGTTTTAAGGTGGGATGAAATCGTGTAAGGCTAAGATGTTCATAGTAGGTGAGGTAGTGGGATAAGAATAGGGGGGTAAGAATAGTAAGAGCGAGAAGGCTATAAGAGAGGCAAGGCCTGCCTACAATAGGCATGGTTGGGACAAAGGTGAGATAGAAGCTGGGAGATATAAGATAGAAAATAGAGGAGGTAAAAGGGTGGAGTTGTTGAAGGGAAAAGGAATGAGGTAGTTGGAAGTATCAGGTGATTGGATAGGTTAGTTAAAGAGGTAGTGAGAGCTATTGGATAATAGAGAAGGGAGGTGTGGCTTGGGAAGTATAAGTGTAGGTGCACTGGGGGTGGGTGAGATTTGGGGGTAGGGTAGGGGAGTGGAGTGAGCCTGCAGGGCGAACAGAGCGGGTTAGAGCAAGTGAGGAATAGTGTCAGAAACAATCAATGAAATAGCTGAATACAGCTAACTTCTTAGCATGCTAGGTAAGAGGGGAGTGCTAGAATATGTGTGCAACAACAAGGACTAAAAGTCTGTAGGATGAGATTGAGGAAAGGAGAAAAGGACTACAGCAAGTACAGGTATCTAGCAGGATCGTACAGTCTTACAGAGTGGATAAGGAGATAGAGGTCAGGAATATTTCTAAGCCTAATAAAGGAGCCTATGGAAGGGAGCCACCCAGTGGTCAAATACAAAAGTAGAATTGAAAGTATTTAGGATGAGGCAGAAGACAGAGGACAGAGCTGGTCAATACAGGACAGGAGAGGCTAATAATATAAAGAGTAGTAGGTGGGGTAAAGGCTGCTGGGTACCTGGTACAGGTGGAGATTTAATACAAATTCTAAACTGTAAAGCAAGTCTAGGTTTTTGTTACAATACAACTTCACAACTTAGAAGAGAGGTCAGACATACTTTCTCTGATGTATAGGATTGAAGGGATTTTGAGAAAAGGACAACAGCTTCCTTTAGGTTGTAGGTTTGATAGTTGACTTTATGGTGAGAGTTCCTTGCACAATAAACATGTAGAATACACAGGCCTTAAAGCGGGATAGGAGTTAAACAGCTAGGTGGGTTAGGAAGATAAGAAGAAAGTAGCAGATTAAAAAATGGACAGTGACTAGATTATAACATTAAACACAAATGAGGTAGAGAGGCAGATAAACAACAATAAACACACCTTACATATGCATTCCTACGTAGTAAGCTTCAAATTACAGAAAGCATTGGTGCTCTGTAACAGCTAAACACTAGTATAACATCTATAATCAGCATCAGGTTCAAATCATTTAGGATAGATTAGAGCACTTTTTTTTGGTAGACACTAGTATAAACCAGGCTGGAAGGAATAAACAATTTCAAAAAGTAACCTTGAGATAATTTGAAAGTTTCTTATAGCAAACACAAGTAAAAATTGGACAACCAGTGATAAAACAGTATCAAAGCAGCAGCATAATATATGGATCATGAGTAGAGTATAAGATAGTCAACATGGTCCTAGTAGTGTTGAGCTAGCAAGGTTAAGCAGTTTACTACAACAAAAGAAAATATTTTATATCTGTCTATGTACTTGTGAAAAGATTTAAACTAGCCAGAAACAGGGAGTTTTTCCAATACACAAATTGCAGACACTCACCAGAAAAAAACAGACAGTAGTAGGCCAATGGGTGTAATACATAGAGGGTAATAGTTATTGGAGACTACTCTAAATAGGGGGATACCATCAACCTTTCAGCTAGAGAGCTGTTTCTAAGGCCAGGTGGAATCGGGGAAGAGGACACCACTTCTTATAAGCAGGGTTGAGTTATGCTGCTGCCTCTTAATTAAAGGGTAAAAGCAGCTAAGGAAAACATGTGAAGAATGTGGCTGCAGTATGCTGCATTCTTAGCTGGACTTTCAGAAAGTATATCAGGTTTCAAAGTAGACCTAGTACAGAATGTCCTGGCAGCGTTGTACCAGTATACACTTACAACCAGGTTTTCAAGAGTGGCTCGTTGCAAAATATTCTCAGGCATAAATGCACCACTGACTAGAGGCTAGATAGGGCTCCTGATAGCACAGTGTGCTTGATATAAAGTATGTGGCGTACATACAGCCACGTAGATGGAAGCAGTACAAAGTATGTATATCAAAGAATTGAATATGCTGCCCGGGAAACTAACAATTTAACAAAGGATTCAAAACAGTGTAAGTTAAGTTTGTCCAGATGAAAACATCAAGGTATATATACATTTGTATACGTAATTCTAGCTTTAACGACGCATATCCAAATAGACCAGTGGTCGTTCAAATCACCTTTAAGGGAATTTCAAAAACAGTGAATTATACAGACGCTAACCTCTACAAAAATAGTAATTGTATAGTCGCCAATAGAGTGACTAATTAATCTGGCAAATATTGGTAGTAATACTGGAAAAAAGTGTTGATAAAAACATCAAGGTATATATATGTTTGTATACATAATTCTTGTTCTAACAACGCGTATCCAATAAACCAGTGGTCGCTCAAATCACATTTAAGGGAATTTCAAAAACAGTTTATTATACAGTCGCTAAGCTCTACAAAGTAGTAAGTGTATAGTCGCCAATATAGCGACTAATAGAGTGACTAATTAATCTGGCAAATATAGGCAGTTTGTTTGTTTGTTTGTGTCTTTCAGCCTTTCCCGGTTAGGGGTCGCCACAGCAGAACTCCGGTCCGCTAATGATTGGTAGTTGATTTTTACGTGCCGAGTTACCAGCCCTGATGCAAAACCTTCAACAAAGGTACGCCCATTCACGCATGTCTCCACGCAGAAGACGCTCTAGCTGAGAATCGAACCCGACAGCATCTTACTGTGAGGCGACAATGCTACCGCAGCACCACCACTGCGTTTTTTGGCAAATATAGGTTTGAAAGGCTTTTTTTAGTATTACTGCCTATATTATGGCAAATATAGGCAGTAATACTAAAAAAAGCCTTTCAAAAATCTCTAGATTTTGTTGTTTATATTTTTGCACTTCCCCAAATGCTTCTGAGGTCTTTAAAAGACACCATGATTTACGATGCCAACCATAATATTTTGTCTGCATGCTATAGACAGATGGTGCAGATTTTTTGGTGATGTCTGGCTAGTATGGAAATCAAGTTTAGTGGATCTTAAAAAGTTCATTGTATATTTAAATGGGAATACATTTTAAATTTAGATTTATCGGCATTGACAATTATTCAGAGAATACCTTTTTAATTTGGATGACAAGAATTTTTTACTAAAAAAGAAAAATACTGGATGATTAAATTAGGGAGCACATGTTCTACTGGTTTAAATGAATATTAGTAAGCTATTTTCATCTGTACTTCAAATGTAGTAAGACTGGAATAGATTGACAACATATTTTGCAGATTTTCCAGTTGCTATCACTTTTATTGATCAGTAAAGACATCACCTAGAGACCAAAAAAAGTTATAACCCCCATATACTTGGCACGTATTTGGCCCATAATTGAGTATAATGCCCTGTTTGGCATGTACCATACTAAGCACTTATAGCAGTTAAAGAGACCGCAGAGGTTTCTAATGAAGAAGATCAAGGGGGCACCAGCACGTGCCTTAGACAGACTGACTAAAGTACCTGCCACTATACTCTGTATTCTATAGACTTCTTAGGGGAGACTTATGCTTGGCCTACAGAGCAATCCAAGACCCAAACCTAATGAAGTTGCTGCATATCCGTTATTCAAATGGGACTAAGGCTACCAGTTCCAGGGACCTAAATATGGCCTGTGAATTAAACAGGACATGCTGGAGGGACAAATTTATTTCCCAGTGACTGCCATATCTTTGGAACAGGCTACCAATTCATGTGAAAAAGAGCACCTCTATGACACTGTTCAAGAGGAACCCTGACGAGTGGATGGGGTGCCATAAATTCTAACCACTGATAGAGCTCACAACCCTCCTGGACATAGGCAGTTGCCACAAAATGCAATCTTGAGTATTGACTAGCATTTCTGTGGTATTATATTGGTTTGAAACTGATAGGGTTATCTCCTATGATCCTATGATACCATTATACTGCTAATTTTGTAATAGTTGCCTTAATATGTTTTCTGTTCTAGAAGATGTAGACCTATGTCATTGTCTGATCTAATATGACATTTCATATACATTGTGATAGTTTGCAAAAGTTAGAGGAAGACACAAATCATATTCCCCACTGGCTGACTGTTTACTGTTCTTCAGTTTTTTTCTTTTCTTTAAGGGGTTGAAGATTTTGACTGCATGATCATCTTAACAATTCATTTTATTCATCCATTTATTGGCATTTATTTACTGGGAATGTCCAACTGAGCAGTGTCCTTTTTTATTAAAGACCCGAGGAGAAAAGCTCCATCATACAGACATCTGGATATCATTTGCATTGTTTCATTTGCAGTCAGTTTCATTCAAGAGCAACAATTCCATTATTCAGACATCCTTAACATCAAATGCATGATTTACAGTTTTGATTAAAAATAACAATTACATAAGTTGTATAGGAATAGTATTTTAAATATGGGGACATATGGACATATATGGAGTGCAATATCACTATTATGCAAAAATTGTCAGGTTTTACGTAAGAATATTTGTTGCTATTAAAATGTGTTCAAAACCTTGGACATAGGAAGATAAAAAATGAGTTAGGACAGCCAAAAGAAAAAAAGGAGGGGAGGAGGCACAAGCAAGATAAAAGAGATGAGAAGACAGAGGAAGATATAGTTCTGATAATAGTGCATTAAATTTTGTGCAACAGAGAGTTGTACAGCAAATGAATGTAACTGTATTAGTACTGGTTTAACCAGGGATGGTGCAGGTGCAGAGCAATTTATCTATCAGGTGTTGCTTCAGCTGGCATTTAAAGTCTTTCAGGTTGCAGACTGTTCTTAAGTGGAGTGTGGTGGCATTATAGCTATTCACAATGCAGTGTAAGTATAGGTATTATTCTGCATTGTTGTTAGGTTTAGTTATGAAGATTAATGAACTGTCAGTGGAACACCTAGGTCTCGTAGCAGTGCAAAGTTGAATGAAGGAGTGAAGAGACATGAATTTTCAGGGTCGTGCAATAGTTTGAATGTTTTGATTAATTGTGAGTACAACAGAGAATTGTTTAGTTTGAGACAAAAGGTTGTTTTAGAGAGAGGCAGTGATGTGATCCATATTGTTGATTGTTCGTGAATTTGGCTACTTTATTGTAGCATTGTTCTAATTTGGCAAATAGAGAGGAGCTGAGATTGGTTAGCATCGGATATGCATATAATAGGGTGGGGAATAGAAAAGAGGTGGCTGTTTTGTCTAGCAGATTCACTAAGGTATATTTTTACTCTCTAGAGGCAGCCTAGCTTTTGG
Organism: Protopterus annectens; assembly: GCF_019279795.1. NCBI lineage: Eukaryota > Metazoa > Chordata > Ceratodontiformes > Protopteridae > Protopterus > Protopterus annectens. The sequence goes on along the minus strand of NC_056728.1, from coordinate 1,477,560,703 downwards.
TGTGTCTTCTTTATGGCTTGCTGAAGGTGGAGATCAAATTTCAGGTGGTCATCTTTAATCGTATCTAGCAGTTTGATGTGGGATACTAGTTCTGTATTGGTTTTGTTGGATGATAGCATTTTAGTAAGTTGTTTTGGAGGAGGTAGAATTTTGAGTGAACAGTAGTAGTTTAGTTTTTTTTTTTTTTGATTCAGAAGAAGTTGTGATTTGTTGAGCCAAACTTTTATGGAGGTGAAGGAGAGTGGAATCATCAATGTATTCTACTATAATGGCTTCTTTGCCTGTTATATTTAGGTCATTGACAAATATGTAGACAGTAACAATCCTAGGATGTAGCCTTGTGGAACACTGACAGACATAGGAAGGAAATAGGAGAAATCATCTTTCCAGTTCACTGCTTAGGACCTATTAGTGAAGTAGTTAAGAAACCAGTTAAGTGGAAAGGGTGATAGCCCATAGGTAAAGAGTTTATTTAGAATAATTTGATAATTGACTGTGTTGAATGCCTTGGATATATGCAGAAATAGAGCCGATGTTAGAAGACAAGAATTTCTGTTGTGATTTATTACATCTTTGAACCTTAAAAGAGCAGTGGTTGCATCATGATTATGTCTGAAACCATACTTTGAAGGGGAGAGGAAGTAATGTGATGTAATATATGTAGAAAGATGAGTGTTAATACTTGGACTCAATAATGCTGAGTGCGTGTTCAAAATGGAATAAAGAATATTCCATCCTTTTTTAAAAATTGTTTGTGTTTCTGGTTTGTTGACAATTGTTATTAATGGTTAATAAATATTAAAAAAAGAAGTATGTTTTTACTAATTACATATTCTGGGGTAATATGAATGAATGAAAAAAAAAACTGAATGAGCATCCGCTTGAATTTTGAAAAAAAAAATCTAGGCACAGCAATTGTTTATTCTTCTTGAATTTAATGCAGTCAATTGATGCAGTATTCAAGGATAGTGATGAATAACTACAAGTCATATTATATATAAAGATATTCTGTGAAGACTCTTATCAGAAAAAAAATCTGTATTTTTTTTTCTTTCTTAATTTTTGGGCTACTGATTAAATATATAAATTAAACAGAAAAGGAGATTATGTGTTCCTTGCTTACCTTTATAAATACTGAAACAGATTAAGGTAAAATATACAATTGTAACACAGAAAGGAGAGGTGGTCTAATGGTAACATGCACTGTGTGCACATTTGGAGATTACATGATTTGTGAAAGAGTTGCATTTAGAACATGATAGACACATTTTCTGTTTCTAATGATAGTACCAGTAATAGCTAATTATTTAAGAATGCTGAATAAAATCCAGTACAGAGTTTGAAACACAGCCAGTCTTTATTAAAATAAAAAAACAAGTAGGTAGGCACTTTCATGAGTAAAGTACCCACTTAATCAGACTTTAATACAAAATTTTTTCTAAGTGTGTCTTTTATAAAACTTTTAAAACTGCAAGAACCAATGACAATAAGTAAAACACATTACATCATTTAATTGCTTAATTTCTTAAAAGGGCCATTACAAAATATACTTGTTAAAAGGGTAATGCCATCCCAAAAAAATGTGTGTCTCATACTACATCAGTAAAAACTAAATATATACATATACTTATAAACAATCAATATAAAACATAAGTGTATATGTGGCTACCCATGTAAAAAAGTGTATGCAATATAAATGTATAAATTTTGAAACATTAATGTAAACACATTTTCGTTTAAATAATGGTCTGGCTTTTAAAATGAGCTTGATTGGCAAATGTCCATTCAGACCCATTTTGCCATCCGCCCTTAGTCTAGTAATTCATTTTATTTCTTGAGGTTCTCTATAATTGGACAGATCTCCCTTGTGTTCATTGTCCTTGATCTTTTCTATGACCATAAAACTAAACTGATGCTCAGAAGAGCTATTAGCTATATGTTTGGAAGTGCATTATTCACATTGTGCATGGTAATACTATAAAGATGCTCTCTAATGCGATCTTTCAGTCTTCTATTGGTCTTTCCAACATAGAAGACTTGACAAACTTTACACTGAGCTAAATATACTATATTAATGCTGTTACAATTCACATGCACATAGAATTTAAACTGCTTAGTAGTAACTGGGTGGACAAAATGTCCACTATTATTAATATATGAACAGTAACTACAAGCTTTACAAGGCTTTGTACAAAATTCACTAACACCAGTCTTATTAATTTGAATATCAGTCTCATTAAGTTGAACATCCTAAGATCCCCTGCATGCAGGGCATTCCAAAAATCCATAAGCATCCCATGAAACTCCATTTAAGTCCTATAGTGTCAGGTGAGGGTTGGTAAACCTAACCTTTTTCTATTATATTGGAGAAACATTTATTGTATCTGTGAACAAGAACATTCTTGATGACACCAAAAGTTTTTGACAGATCTTTATGGGTTAATTTCCACATGTAATAAGGTCAATAGCATTCAGTTTGTGATACTGGATATGTGCTCACTATTCACTAAAATTCCCAATGAGCAGGGTATCATGGCTCTGAGACAATATCTTGTTACACATAGTGAATATCAAGAGGATGATTTAGAAGTTATTACCACCTTCATGTCTGTGGTATTAAGTAATAATATGTTTGTGTTCAATGGGAGGTATTACCTTCAGCTTGATGGCATAGCTATAGGCACTATTTGTGCCGATAGCTATGCCAACATATATATGGCAGCTTGGGAAACCAAACATATTTTGAACAATGAGTTATATAGTAAGTACATTCCATTCTACAATCATTTTGTGAATGAGATCTTTTTGTATGGATTGGAGATGCTGATATTTTTCAACAGTTTTGTGGGTACATTCAAAATATTGATGTATTTTTAAAGTTTGACATAAAGCATGATCCACATAGGATAGATTTTTTGGGTGTTAGAATTAATAAGGATGCTGTGGATAATGTCACCCCTGGAATTTTTAGGAAGCCTTGCACATGCAAAAATTTGCTTCATCGCAATAATACACACCCGCCATGTGTTTGCCAATTTAGTGAGAGGGCAAGCCATTTGAGCATCTAGGTTTAATGCAACAGATAAAAGATTTGAATATGAATTAAAGGAGTTCAATCCCAGATTTATATCCAGAGGTTATAAACAATCATACATCAGTCCAATCTTGGAAGATGTGAAACATGACAGAGACTACAAGTTTCACCCCTTTTACTCTAGCAACAGTGATGGATTATCAAATAGAAAGTCCACTAAATTAGAGAAACAGCATTTGAAGTACAATATTTATTTCAGAAATTATAATAAATATAATAGACAGATTATTAGCAGATTAAACCAAGTCGTATATTCACTCCCAACAAGGTAAATGCCTCTTGGCTTACACAAAATAATAAGTAAATCAGTCCAGTAAATATAGCTAAGAGACAAACACGGTACACCTGAAAATCCAGTGTAGGTAAGGATAATCCAAATACAATGTGTTTCCGTTAGGAAATACAAAATACTCCGTTTGCAAATGGTAGATTGCAGATTATTAGCAGACACTGGCAGATTCTTACAACAGATAGGATTAGCAACATAGTAAGTATGCAGCCAAATTTTAGATATAAGAACAAGACAAATATTAAGAGAATGGTATGTGGTAATCAAAACTATGACCAGAAACTTAATGATTGGTGTGTGAATTTTGTACCAAGCCTTGTAAAGCTTGTAGTTACTATTCATATATTAATAATAGTGGGCATTTTGACTGTAATCTGCTCCAGAGGCTCAGAATTGTTTTGTAGACGTGGACCATGGAGGAGTGGTGCAAGCCAAATGTGCTGCTTGGCACACAAATGTTACTGATGAGTTAACAGGAATTTGAACAACTGACAGTGGTGAGAAAGTAAACTATTGCTGCCTTGGTTGTGACAACTTTGGTAACTTATGCTGAAAAGGGTGTTGGGGCAAGAAGGAGATAGAAACTCCAATTTTAACTACAAGCCAGGAAGTTCATTTGTAGCTCTGATTTTCTGTTTTGCAGGGAGTATCCTGCCAATAAATGTTCATGTTGTTGCTCATTATATTGAACTAAATATCTCATCATAACTATTTCTTTGAGTTGTTGGTCAGTTTATTGCACTAAATAACATCATCATCATTTCTCGGAGTTGTTGCTCAGTCTATTGCACTAAATAACTTGTCATCATCATCACTTCTTGAAGTTGTTGTTCAGTATATTGCACTAAATTCATCATCACAATTTCTTGGAGTGTTGCTCAGCTATATTGCAATAAATAACTCATCATCTTCATTTCTTGGAGTTGTTGCTCAATATATTACACTAAATATCTCATCAGCATAATTTCTTGGAGTTGTTGCTCAGTATATTACATTAAATAACTCATCATCATTTCTTGGAGTTGTTACTCAGTATATTTGCATAAATATCTCACCACCATCATCTGCTGGAGTTTTTGTTCAGTATACTGCACTAAATAACTCATTATCATCATTTATTAGAGTTGTTTCTATACTAGCTTGCATTAAACTTGTCATCATCATTTCTTGGCATTGTTGGTCAGTTATATTGCACTAAATAAAATTTAAAAGCAAACCTTGGGGCTTCTGCCACCAGTCATTTCACATCATCAGCACATAATATATTCCAGTTCTTCCGATAAACATCTTGTAGAGATCTAACATTGCTGGAATAAGATACCTGCACTCTCAAGGGTTTTTGGGTATCAATCTCAGCATTTACCACATTGTCTGTCTTTGAGAAATAGGGCTTACCTGCTCCTCCCCTCAACTCAGATAGACCAGCCAATGCATCCTGGACCTCTTTTCCAGTGTACCCTCTTTGTATGAACCTATCCTTCATATTTTTTAGCTCTTCTTCATACTTAGCTTGATTGGCTGTCAGTCTCGACATTCGCGGACCCTGACCTCTGATAGTGTTCTTAAAAATAAGAAATCGATAAAGAGATTACTTTGCGGACCTCAGTCCATCAGTGTAAGGAGAGAAGATGCAGATAAATATGGAACTTTACCATGCAATAAATGCAAATTTTGTGCATTCATTGACACTAGTGGTAAATTTTTACAACCAGATATGGGGAAGGAGTTTATTTTTAAAAAAATAGCTGGTTGCAAGAGTACCAATATTGTGTATTTAGCACACTGTAATATCTGTTCTGCCTTTTATGTTGGCATGACAACGCGAAGACTAAGGGGCCAGATGAGGGAACACTTGTATGATATTGCAAGAGGAGCTGAGACAAATGCATTAGCGAGACACGTTAAGGAGCATGGGGAGATGCATAAGTTCCTATTCTTAGCAATAGATAAGGTATATGACACTGATAGAGGTGGGGATGTCAAAAATAGGGTTGAAACCAGAGAATTAGAGTGGATTATAAGGCTACAGGCTAATACTGGGAAAGGCTTGACCGATAAAATTAATATTAAACCCATTCAAGTGAGCAGGGACCTAAAGAAATGAAGAAATAAGGAAATAAAGTAATAAGAATTAGGTAGCCCTATTTATGAAGTTTTATAATATGCTGTGTTATTCTACATGCCATTTTAATTTGTTTTATGGTTTTTAACCATTTCTATGTGATGTATGGCTTTAAGTATTAATTGCTTAATTGTTGTAGTATGCAAGCTCAGTATAAATGGTGCAATACATCATTTGTTAAATGTCTGATGAAGTGGCTGGTGCCACGAAAGTGCTCACCATTTGTTTCTTTCATTAAAATCACAGTTTTATAAAGCTGTGGTCTGATACCACCTAATTTGTTACCTTATTACTCAGTTGACTGTTTTGGCGGTGATATTTGCCAGCATCGTTTGTTTTTTATTGTAGATATTTTTTTTTTCCATTGGGCATAGTTATATATCACATGCTGTAGAAAATACACAAATGGCACAACAAACTGCAGAAGAACAAAAACCAAAGCAGGAACAGACAACTCGGTAGTTCTTCAGCTCTTCAGCTCTTTACTAAAAGTTACCAAAAAAAGAGCACTGATGACAAGTAAAATTAAGTGCTTTTCATCTAGTGTATTAACTAGACTTCTTCAGATAATTAACCACAACTCAAGTTCTTCTTAAGTACACTTCTTCCTCTTTCTCCTCCTGGCCTATTAATAATAATTATGTGACCTTGTTGTTATGAATTATGTAACCCTGTTTCCTGCCTTTCCTGTAACTAGTGTTCCAGATACAGATTTGCTGTATCCAGGACTGTATGTAAGCTTCTGAGCCCCCCAAACCTTTCTGTGTTGGAGGGAAGCCTTCTAGCTTATCAGTGGGAGTGGTAAGCACTAGGTAATCTGTCTACCACATAAGGAGTGGTTCTGGCCCAGAAATTGCAGTTATTGGCCGTTTGGGCAATCTCTTCCATCTCTCTCAACTTTCTGATTTGAAAGCCTGCATTTGCACTTGTTTCTGTCCTGTAACTCATCTAGTGCAGATGCAGATTTTTAGTTTTAGCACTTAAATTTGCTTATTCATGTTCAGTACTTGTTCATAACTTGTAAGCACTAAATAAGCTACTAATTACTATAGCACTCAATCTTCCTCATTACCTAGAGGAAAACAGTTTTTGTACTTACTTTTCTCACTTGCTTAGAGAAAAACAGATCTTGTGCTCACTTTCCTCACTTATCTAGAGGAAACTAGTTTTTTTATTCAGGCATGTGCAAGGGTCAGCTTCCAGTGTTCTCTCCTGTCTATCTGATGAATCTGGGCATCGTGAGGCAATGTAGAAATTGCCTCATGTACAAGGACAACCCTCTCCTCCTACCACCCAACACTACAACCTGTGAGAGATGCACTTATCTAGTCAAACTGGAGGTAAAGCTCTCTCCAACCAAGACTGAACTTGACAGTCATGAGGAGAAGGTAAACAGTTGCACCACACCACACTCATCACATAGTCTCACTTAATGTACACCACCAAAATCCACACAGAGTAACACAAAAACATTTGCAGAGGCTCTCAATAATAATCTGTCTAAACAACAGAGACCTCCAAAGCAGGAACGCAAGCAGCATCCATCCCCCAACACAACCCAAATGACACATAGCCCACAGACTCAGTGATCCACTCAACCACAGCCAATAAGGCAAAGCAATGTACCCAACACACTAGTCATAGGTGACTCTTTAGTCAGGCACACTGATGTCCCACTCACCAGGCTAAACAAGGAGAAGGTTACTGTCAGCTGCCTGTTGGGTGCCAGGATCCACCACATAACCCACGCACTCAGGTCACTTCACAACAAGTACAAATATGAGTCTGTCATTGTCCATGTTGGTGTGAATGATCTGAGACGTACCTCCCTGGACTATATGAAAAGAGACATGGAAGAGCTCTCCAATCTTTTAGCCCAGGCAGGTATGACCCTAGCCCTTAGTAGCATTCTGCCATCACCCCAAATGATACCGCAGTACAAGAACAAAATGATTGACTTCAACAATTGGCTAAGCTTCTGGTGTCATTCTAAGGGGATCCAGTATCTGTCTGCTTGGAATGACATGGTCGACAGACCACGATGCTTTGCCACAGATGGCCTGCACCTGTCGCTCCTGGGATTCTGTATACTGGCTAAGGCTCTTGCTGCCCCTATAGTGCCTTTTTAAGGCAAGGTTCAAATAACAAATTCACCACCATAACAGGAACAGGCAAGCAAAAACTGAGGGTAATGCTACTCAATGCTAGAAGTCTAAATCTCAAAATGCACTCACTCGAGGCACTCCTTAAAATGGAGAACATTGATATCTGTGCAGTGACTGAGACCTGGTTCAAGGCTGCAGAGAGCACCCCTGCACTACCAGGCTATAACTCATACCACACGTTTCGGCCATGTAACCTGGACCAAAACAACAAAGGCGGAGGTGTATCCATATTCATTAAGGATATCCACACCTCCAGGCTAGTTGCTCAGCATAATGCATCCGAGGTTATCCAAGTGCAACTAACTCTGAACAAAACTGCAATCCAAATTGTAGCTTGCTATAGTTCCCCCACCATGCCCCAGGATTCCCACTCCTCTTTTCTTGATGTACTGGAAAATATTAGGGTTCAACCAAACACCCTAATAATGGGCTACTTCAACTACACCACCATTAACTGGGAAAACTACTCGTGTACCAACTCCTTAGCTCAACGCATTCTGGAATTCGTAAACTCCAATGCCCTGGATCAACTTATCCACACCCCCCACCAGGGGCAACAATATCCTAGACCTAGTCAATACCAACAGGAGTGACCGGTGTTCCACTCCTGAAGTCAACTCCTCGTTGGTCCGATCCGACCATAAGCTAATCACCCTTGATATCCACATCCCGCGCCCACCCCCCATTAAGGAAACCACAGTAAAAAATTTCTCCAAAGCCAACTTCATGCTTCTTAAGACAGACGTGCTGAACTTCATGACACCCATGCAGATGGACAATACAGTTACAACTGCTGAATCCTACACAAATGCACTCTATAAGCACTTACACGAGTGCATGGAATGTGCTATCCCTAAAAGAATCAAGATGCTATCCTCCAAAAAAAGGAAAGCAGTCTGGTTGTCCCCTGCCATAAACAAACTGTACAACAGAAGGAAGAAACTGTTGCAAAAGAGAGTAAAATCCCATGAGTGAAGGAGCTCCCTGGTCAGTCTCAGTAAGAAGCTGAGATCCCTTATAAGATCCTCCAAAGCTAGCTATGAAAACAAAATCGCCACTAATTCTAAGGACAACCACAAAGCATTCTATAGCTATGTCAAGAATCTCGATGGCAACACCCAGATCTGCTCTGAGTTACAGCACAAAGGCACGAAAATTACAGAACCAATTGATATTGCCAACATCCTGGCAGATAGGTTCAGTGCTAACTTTACCCCTCACACCCTGTAAAGGGCCCATAACTATACAGGAAGAATGCAGAGTCCTTGTAATCACAACTACGCAGGTAAAAGCTGCACTCTCTAAAGCCAAAAACACAGCATCCATGGGACAGGACAACATCCCAGGCTGTGTTTTACATGGACTTCAGAACAAACTGGCTCCCCACTTAAGCACCCTGTTCAATAATAGCCTTGCATTAGGCTTTGTGCCCACTGAATGGTGCACAGCAACAGTTATCCCACTCCACAAAGGGAGAGCCACCACTGATCCCGGGAACTATCGACTTATTAGCCTGACGAGCCTGGTCTGCAAGGCCATGGAACGTATTATCACGGAACTCATAAACAAAGACATTGGTAACCTCCAAACTCTGGATACCACCCAATTCGGACTTGTGAAAGGCAGATCATGCCTCCTGAACCTGATTGACGTCTTTGAAGCAATCACCAAAGCCGTAGATGAGGGTAAGGTGGTTAACACAGCCTATTTTGACCTCGCCAAGGCTTTCAACACCATCCCCCATTCTGGAATTATAGCTAAACTCACTAAACTAGGTATAAATCCCTATGTCACAAGATGGGTTGCCAACTGGCTCACTGACAGAACCCACACTGTAATAGTTGCATACTCTAAATCTGTCCTCAAAGCAGTGACAAGTGGAGTACCACAGGGTTCTGTCCTGGGACCTCTTCAGTTTGACATGTACTTCTCTGAAGTACAGGCTAACGTAGAAGGCCTCTAGCTAATGAAGTTCACAGATGACTGCAAACTAGGAGCCATAGTCAAGTCCCCAAATGATGTGGACCTCCTACAGAAGGGCCTCGCTGAGACAGATGCCTGGTGTCAGAGCCATGGCCTCAAGCTCAGTGCCAAAAAGTGCAGTGTCATCCCCTTTGGTAAAAACTCTGTATCCATGAACTACCACATAGCCAGCAATCTACTTAACACCGAATGTGTGATAACATACCGTGGGACCCAGGTGTACAGCAGTCTCTCCTTTGATAGTCACATCGCCACAGTAGTCAGGAAGTCCTTCTATGTGGCACACCTCATCATAAAAGGGTTCTCATCCAGGAAAAAAGAGGTCATTGTTCCCCTCTACTCGACACTCATTAGACCCATTATAGAGTACAATGCCCCTTTTGGAATGTACCTCACAAGACATCTGCAGCAGCTGGAAAGGCCACAGAAGTACTTCACAAAGAGGATTACTGGCCTCAAACAAATGCCCTACACTGACTGCCTCAAAAAACTCCAGCTTTACTCCATAGCATATCGCCTACTCCAAGGTGATCTCTGCCTAACATATAAAGCTATGTCAAACCCAGAGCTGTTGGACATGCTGCACCTAAAGAAATCCCAATCCCTCTGAGCTACACGCTCTAGGGACCTAATCCTTGTCACCACAATAAACAGGACATGCTGGAGGGATAGATTCCTGTCCCAGAGACTTCCCATACTCTGGAACAGGCTACCCATCTATGTCAAGCAAAGTTCTTCATTAGCACTCTTCAAGAAAAATTTTGATGAGTTGATGGGAAATAGGAAATACACCCCCAGGATCACTTCTGTGTCTCTGCTTGACAATGGCATAGGAAAATAACTTTCTTTGGTGGCATAAGCCAGGGAACCTTGTTGGCTAGGCTTACATAGGCCCTTTAGCCGATAGCCTAGTACCTACCTATGAACCTATGAACCTATGAACCTATGACCTCACATTTTACAGTATAAGTTAAACTAGGCCATCAAAACAAATGGCATATACAGTTTTCAATGATATATCAAACAAAATAAAAGACACCATACAAAGCACAATAAAGCCTCATGTCTAAACATTTATATCCTTACATATCAATTACAAGATTAAGATAGAAAATTGTATATAAGTAATTAACACGGTTCCTATTTATAAAGATCTACTAAAGACCCCCAAAAAGTAAAATAGTTAAAATTAAAATAATTTGTCTCTAATGCGGCAGATGCGATTGGATGCTTGCCATTATTCTGGTATTAATGACTTAGGAACCCGAGTAGATAATCTTGTGAAATTTAGTTGATAATGTAAACTTATAATAATGAGAATTACAATTAAGGAACATAGGCAGATTATTTTAATTTTAACTATTTTACTATCCATTTTGCCAAGTATACTGGACAGGATGCATATTGTGTGAAATCCACACATAACTGGTGTTGACTCCGCCTACATGCATGGCATTGGAATACATCTCTCTGCTTGATACTGCTGCAGGATTCTGCCTGCTGATACCTGTGGAATTCCAGCAGTACCATCTGTTAGCATACAAAAAGTGCCACTGGTTGATGTAGCTATTGCCATTATTATTCTGGTTTGGAATGGCATCACATGACTCTAGTTCTGTAGAATTCTATCTGCCCTCACAAATAATTAAGAATGCCTAATGTGTGCATCTGTACAGTAATGCTCTGTCTGTTAATGATGATAGAATGATATATGAAACACTGCAGGCCTGAATATTTACCTCATTTGTTGACGACCGAAGGCCTAACCTACAGCTTATACTGCTGTACTTAATGATGTTATATTTGATATAGTGAATGACCTGAATTATATAATCTTTCATGAGCATTTGTGGTTATAGATGCATTCATCTTCATCTGTAGTATGCTGCATCACATAAATTGCTACTTGGATGGTAGATGGTACTCTGTGAACCATTATTTAGTTTATTAATGTTGCAGTGTACTAAGGGAAATGGGTGGCAGTTATAATACAATATAAAAATAAGCTTACTAATGATGGAATTGAAGAGACCTGATAAAAACAACTCATTGTGTCATGGCTGTAAATATGATATGCATGATAGGAAAGTGTTTAAACAAGGAGGCAGGTGAGAAAACATTAAGAAATTATACTAACAAGAAAAAGATTAATGCTGTTACTGCATGTATACTTTTATATGGAATTCTGCAGTATACTCCTGGAGAAGAAAAATGTATAAATGTATAAAAAAAATACGCATGTACCTTTTTTATTCATTTGTTTACTTGGTAAGCCCCTTTAACATGTGTTTCTTTTCAGCAATGACCTGAGACCACTCTTGGGTTATGTGACTTACAAAGAAGGCATATAGAAGTGGTAAGAATCAAGCCCTGTATCCTTGATGACATTACGTAGCTTATAAAACATTCAAAACCTTAATCCTCTGCACTAACAACAAGACAGGTCCTGCTAGAGCCAATTCAGTACACTGGCTTTGCTTACAAAGCTTAACTATATTATCAGTGACATCAAGTATGGTACGAATCAGGCACTGAAACATTTGAGAAGTAAACAGAGTTGTTCTATAAATAAACACTAAAACAGAGGGGGAAAATCAATACATAATGATACAGGGTACATAAAATCATTCAGCCAATAAATCGATCATTAAGTAAAGCTTATCAATAAAAAGGTATTGTCCAACAAGATTAAAAGTGGTACGTGCCACAAACATTTGTAAGAATTACAGAAAATGTACCGTTGTTATGTTCAGTGTGATATACAGATCATGGGAAATGGTTAAATGCCATCATATCATACCCGGCCAATTATTCTAAGTGAATGACAGATTCAAAATTATGCCAGTAATCTCTATGAAACGGGTAGCTGTGGCAACAAAAATAAATGCCCATTTGTGGTGAAGCCTATGATTTCTAAAACAGAACATTGCTATTCAGAAGGTGTAATTATTCTGCATAATGAAGACAGTATAATGATGTGGAGCACAAAGCCAGATATTGTTATTTCCTCTGTTAAAGCTAACGAGGCTCTCCCATCTTTGGCAACATTTTACAAGCTTGAAATCTTTTTCTGGATTTTGAATTATAAATTGTTAAATATGTCTAGGTTAAGGTGTTAAATCATTGAAATGGTTTAGATGCTGCTAGGAAAACAAATCTGGGGCTTTAAACATGTGCTGTATAAAATTCTGAAAAAAATTACTTCACCTGTTATACTGACCAACAGCATGTCAGCTCAGCATGTATCCTGTCCCGGTCAGAGGTTGTTTGCTTGACATCCATGGATCTTATTTGACCTTTGGCACTAACTGTCATATTCTGCTTAGGTCATATAAAATCTGCAGAAACATGCCCTGTTGTAAGCCAGACCAGGTACTAATTATTTGTTAGCAAGGCATTGCAGTGTTACCTCAGCACAGTAGTTGGTAGAAGTAATAATCACTGCCTAATAAATACAATAATAATCACTCCAGTAGACTGAATTAACTCTTTGTACACATACATTTTCAGTGTCTGCAATGTTTTAAATGACTGTTGTGCCTGCAATCCCATTTCAGTTGTTGTGCAGTGTAATTCTCCCAGCAATATTCTTCAGATCAATTTGAAGCTGCTATGCACATAAAATCAACATTTAAGCATTTTATGGTGAAAAAAGAACAGAATAACATTAGGAAAGGTACATTACAAAGTGTAAATTTGAAGAGGTGCTGCCGTGGCAATTTCTGCAAACAGAAAAATTTGACTTGTTGTAGAAGACAAACCTAGACTATGATGCAATGTGGAAGTGTACTATAGATCATCAAAATTATTTGTTAAGCACAGTTTCCTCTGCATTATGCCTTTCTATAAAACAGCACACAATACTGCATTATGATCAACAGAAATGGAGATAGAATTGAATGTTTGTTGATTACCTGTGAGATAAAAACATCAGGAATGAATAAAGGTGTCTTAATTTCATGACAACATACCTTTTATCATGGAGTTTTCACTCTGCACAGTCTTTTGATAGATATTGTACTACGTTTTCATAGGACGATAATTAGCACTACCCACTTTTGTTAATAAAGGATCATATATAAGAATTACAAGACAAATATGATGAAAGAACATTTGTAGCTTAACAATACCCACTCTCATGATCCATCAAAATATTTTAGAGGGGCAAAACAGCTGTGGCCAGGAATGATTTTGAGAATGTCCATCCAGTCCTCAAGATTAAAGGTGAAGCATAAAAGCAAGTCACTAGGTTTTGCATGTAAGGGCTACTTGGTGTGTGTGTGTGTGTGTGTGTGTGTGTGTGTGTGTGTGTGTGTGTGTGTGTGTGTGTGTGTGTGTGTGTGTGTGTGTGTGTGTGTAATTGTTTATCTTGTGAAGATGCAAGAGATCAAGGCAATGTTGGTGTTTAATGGCACATAATTGAGATTTCATGCCAGGGTCTAAAAAAGACCAAGTACTAGGGTATGTCATCAAGCCTGTCTTTATAATTAATGGTCTTTAGAACACAAATATCTTTCATTAGGAAACTTTGTGGTCTGTCTAAGTGTATGATATTTCTTGAAAAGTGCATGCCAAGAGAAGACTGTACTCCATAGTTGGTCTAGTCGTAGCTGAGTACAGTGGAACATTAACTTCTTTTAACTTGGATGAGATGAATTCAGACCATCAGTTGTGCCAGGCAGAAGGATATCCTGGCTTCTGATTCTACATTGCAGTAAATGAAGAGGGAGTTGTCCACCAAGGTTCCAATACCCCTAAAAATGTGTATGTTTGCAGTAGGGTATTAATTATGCTGTAAGCTGTAGAAAGCAGTTGTTTACCAAATGTGAAAATTATCTACTTTTTTGTATTTAATTTTAGCTCCTTTTCAGTGCATTGTTGTTTTTAGATTACTTCTTGTTATAAGAATTCCATGAACTGGGAGATGGGGTGGGGTGGAGGGGAGATCAGATAACAACACCCAGCTATTAATCATTGGCAAACTTAATCAACCATAGTTCCAAAACCATACCTACATATTCTGGGGTGTGACAATCCCTGATCTGACACCTACCATAAAGGTTGTCTCATACCTAAGGAATAGAAATGAAAAGAACAAAAGTCCCCTTGTACTTGCTACTTCTTATACCTGAATGCAAATGTACTATCAGAATTCATTTCTGAATGTAGGTAATGCACTAATGATTGATTGGCATCTTCTTATCATGTCAATCAATACCTTGTACTCAGAGTGGCTGCTAATTTCACTCCATCCTAGCTATGGCTCTGCATAGGTCTGCATTTACAGTTTGCAGGTCAGAGAGGTGCATGTGAAGTAAGAGTGAGTTTCATCATTGATTCCTATGGTACACTACTATGTATTTTCTTAGTTTTTGAGATGCCACCTTTACTGTATGGGTTTTATCTTTCATCCAGATTCCTATACACATTACCACATAAGAGTCAACATTAAAGTGTCTTGAAAGGTGGTGTGAAATTCCTTTACCAGATTGAGATTGGCTGTGTGGACCATATGATCAGTATTCACTGCCTCCATGTCCATCTCAAAGAAGTTAATGAAATAGACATAAACTCCCCCTTGTCAAAACCAAGCTGTTTAGTACCTAACTGTATGAGGGTATTTTTGACATTGTAATAAATGAGCTTAGACAAGATTCATTTTAAGGTTTTGTAAATTAGCATACTTAAGTCAATGTGTCAATAGTTCTTTGGTAGGGCCTCCCTTTATGAAGGCAAATTTCCATATTTCCAAGACATTATGTGGCTAAGTTTAATTTAAACAAATTCTTCAGGGTTTTCATGAGGACATGTTTTGTGCTATTTATTTGGCACCCAGGTAAATTTGTTGGACCCATGGAAGAGATATTCGTAATTTGAAAAGCACAGTTCAGACATGTTCCTAGATCATCGTAGAGGGTTTAAGGGACTTACAAAATTTTGAAGACCATTTCTGAGATATAGTTGGCATTGATTCTACACAGAAAATATTAGCTTTATCTTTAAGTTCGGAATGGATTATGTAATTTTCTATTAATTCAGAACACTCCACTTATCCAGCCACAACTCCTTTTTCTCATTTCTCCACATAGGGTGTCACATCAACAGTGAATGTCATCTAGATCCACTGTTTACACCACCAGGTAGCTATCCTTGTCACATTTTATCTTCCTTTACAGACACACACACACACACACACACACACACACACACACACACACACACACACACACACACACACACACACACACACTCACTCACACCTAGGGTCAGTTTAGAGTGTCCAATCCAAACCTGAGTACCTGGAGAGAAAACCTGTGCAAACACAGGTAGGACAGGCAGATTCCACACAAAAGGCACTACAGCCAAAAACTGAATTAGATAACGTCTTGTTGTAAGGTGACACTGATACCTACCATGTCACTGTGCTACCATGTCACTGTGCTGATGTGATTAAAGAAGATTTATAGTTACCAATGGCTTCTGCTTCTAGTTTCAGTTTGTGTTTTACTTTAGTCACTTTCTTTTTTTTTCCGGATCTTTTTGATAGTAGTTAATGTGGGTAGACTTAGATTTGTTACAGAACTCTAGAAGTATTTTTTTTCTTATTTGTTATAAAGTCGATTTATATTTGCATTCTTTTTATTAAAACCTTGGTTTACAGATTATTTATTTATTTATTTATTTATTTACATTTGTTAACCAAGTAGTGTCCAACTGGGCCACTACCCTGTTTTCAGTGGAGACCCAGGGAGAAAAACTCCAGACAAATTACATTACAGCAAATACAAGCGAAAAACAATGCAGTAGTTAATAAAGCACAATGCAACTTTACGGTAGTTAATAAGTGACAAAACAGTAGTACAATAATCAAGGATGCTATACAAAACAGATTTCTAGGAGCATAATAATTATTTTAGGCTTTTTTTGAAAGAAGAGATATGTGTTTTTTTGGATATGTTGAGGTAGAGTGTTCCACACTTTGGCTATTTTATTGGCATAGAGGGAGTCACCATGATAGTTGTGCGACTGGATAACTTTTAGCAGTATTTTGTCAGAGGATCTAAGAGACCTGCAATTAATGTAGGGTTGGACCAGGTTTGAGAGGGCAGGGCAGTTATTGGGGTTGTATAAGACTTTGTGGGCAAGGGTAAGTTGGTTTAGAGTTAACAGGTTGGAAAGTTTCAGCCAGTTGAGGTGCTTGAGAGAAGAGCAATTATGCATTTTGTGGGGTTTTTGGCTGCCAACCTAACTATTTTGTTGTAGCAGGATTCTAGGTTATTTAGGTCTGTCTTGTGTAGGTTGGTGAAAATATATGAACAATAGAGGAGGGTGGATAGTAAGTTGGTTCTAGCAGTCGCTAGTCTGGCTTGGTGAGTGAGGTAAGGTTTGGCCCTGTAGAGGGTACCTAGTTTAGCATGGACTTTTTGATTGCTAAGGAGATGTGTGTATCAAATTTTAGTCTGTTATCTATTGTAACTCCTAGGAACTTGGTTTGATTAGTCGGGTCATTTTTTTTTTCCATTGGAGGAGTTGATAGAGATTAAACCCCTAAGTCTTGCATAATACCCTTTTAGATGAATTGTCTATTAAATATTTGTGTCAAACCTTTCAGAAATCTTTTCTGTTACTTTCAGTAATCTTGATACTAAATTTCTGACATTCTTTTTTAAATATTTTCAGTCCTTTCTAATACTGTCTATTTATTTTTAGTTATCAAAATCATATAATCGCAAGTTTGGCACTACACAATTTATAAAACTTTTAAGTTCTTATTCTTGATATAATTTATGAAGTCTTTATCAACTTGCTCATACCACATATATGTGAAATGGTCTCAAGAGTCAATATTGCTTGATCTAGTTTGCTATAGTAGATTCTTTAGGCATTTCCTCAAGTCCTAATCTTGACTTTCCATACATTTCTCTAGTTAGTCTTGCATTTCCCTTCTCTTTACCTAGTTTCTTTTCAGTCACAATTGCTTCTGAAGTCTTAATGCAAGTGTATGATACTTCCACATCTAATTTTAGTAATATGTCTTTTTTCAGTCTCCTTTTCTTATCTGCACTGTGTCTTATACATCATAATATATCCACTATATCCCTTCTTTCTTCAGATCCCTGACTTCTCCTTCAGGCCAATTTTCATATTATATAATCTAGTTAGTTTTATTATTGTTAAAGTATTATCATTAGGATGTTCATCAAACAGTTTTCTATTTCAATGGTTTTCGTTTTTAATTGCTTATATGCATATATATATATATATATATATATATATATATATATATATATATATATATATATATGTATATAGATATATATCTGTGTGTGTGTGCGTGTGTGTGTGTGCATGCGTGTATGTGTGTGTGTGTGTGTGTGTGTGTGTGTGTGTGTGTGTGTGTGTGTGTGTGTGTGTGTATGTGTGACTGTCTCTCTCTCTCTCTTTATATATATATATATATATATATATATATATATATATATATATATATATATATATAATGTAATATCTTAATTACAATTATCTGCATAATTTTCCAGTGTTGCAATTCATACCTTGCAGCACCTATAAATGACTATCTTCAATGTGTAATTCCTCTAACATTTTTTAATGACTTTTTGACTTCTACCTAAATAATTTTTTCACAGAATATTTTTCTCATTTTCTGTAAATTTTTCTTTTGCAAATATTTTCAGTATAAACCATAACTTCTTTCTAATTTATTTAAAACTGTATTTAAAAGACCACCAGTAGTATTCATAATTTCTCACATATATTCTCTCTCTCTCTCTCTTTCTCTGAGCCCTTATCATTGCCTTCTTTTAGTTAAAAGAATAAACTATGCAGGTGAGAGATAGTGTGTGACTGCAGTACAGCTGGATCTGGGGTGTTGGCCATTCCCAGCTGCAGTGTAATCTTGGCGTTGGTGTATATAAATAGTGGAGGTATGAGGAGCATAGTTGCTGCTATTGTAGCTGCTCCCTTCAAAACATTTTATAGTGAATGTTTTCAGTTTTGATGGTGTGGCATTTCAATGTTGTGCCTTTTCAATCTTCTAGGTTTTCTGTTAGGAATGTCAGTCTTATGAACATTTGAAGCTCTAGAAGGGACCCACTTCATTATATGCCAAGTTTCTAAGAAGGAAACAGTCTTCAGACATCCTGGAAAGGAAACAGCAGCTAGTGACAGCTTAGGACAAAGTTCCCTTATGTTATACAGTTGGCCCTGCAAAAGTTCACTGTTTAGACATTTCCACTTTTCCTATCATAAAATTTAAAATTAATGAATGCATGGCTATAAAACTATATTACTATTATAAAAATGAATTTCTATAGTAACACAGCTTGATAATGTACTGTTTTTATAAGAGTAAATGTTTGCAGTGTTACTTTAGCTGTTGTACCTAAATGCCTGCAATGCTGGTTTTAGCTATAATGCATAAATGCATGCCTGCAGTACTAGCTTTAAGTATAATGCTGAATTATACACATAAGTTCATAAGCTGATAGGCTGTTACTAGGCTATCAAGCATTAGGCCCCCTACAAGACTAGCTATGCACCCGAAGCCATTTGGGTCCCATGTATCTTATGGGGGGTGGCATGTTAGTAGGCATGTAGATAAGGATTTATGGGGGGTTGTTTAGTTAGGATAATACTTTTCTTATTGATGGTCTCTATCCATAAGGGACATGGGGGAAAGACGTGGGGTAAATTTGCAATTTTGCTTCAGACTGCAAGGTTATGTTTGAATAACATCAGAGATGAACTCTGTTTTACATGGATGAGAGTCTATTCCATAGTGTGGGGATCCTTTGGGATCCATATTTGTCTCTCCAGCATATTCTGCTTATGTTACAATAGGAGGTCAGTCTCCTGGATCTAGTGTTTTAAGTGCTGTTTTTTTTACACGCATGTGACAGATTCATGAGGGATGGGTCTGAAGAAGCCCTGTTAAGTCAGACAAAGATCCCCTTTCAACAGCCTGTAGGTGACTGAATACAGAGATTGAGCCTTTAGGAGATCAGTGCATGACAGGTTACTCATGCCCTGACTTCTGCTGGTGAGAAACTTTTCTTGATGTTCCAGCTGTTGCAAGTCTCTGGTTAGATATATGCCAAAGGTGGCAATGTATTCTATGGTAGCTCTGATAAGGGCCGAATAGAGTGGTATTATAACTTCCTTGGAACTGGATGCCATGCCCTTACTATTAAGTTGGGTGAAATAGAATGATTTTCTTATTATCTAAGATACATGTTGGACAAAGATCAAATTGCTGTTGAGATATGTTCCCAGATGCCTTACTAATGGGTTGAATCTTAGGGCTGTTTTTTTGGGTCTATATTGAATTAGCAAACACTTAGAAAAGCAAACACTAATTCATCTACCATTTTTAAGTGAAAGCTTAAAATCTCAAACAACCGGAACAGCGATTTTTTTCCCTGGGAAAAACATTGCTGGTCCACAAAAAAAAAAAAAAACTTAAAACATTATATAATGTGGGGGGCTTGCCCCCCCCCCACACCCCCTACTTAAATATAACAACTCCGAGATCTCACGACAGTGGAGGAAATGGCGAACTCCCGTAACCGGCCCAGCGATTTTTTGCCCTGTGAAAAAAATCGCTGTTCCAGGTGTTCGGGATTTTAAGCTTTCGCTTAAAAGGGGTTGATGATTTAGCATTCGCTTTTCTAAGCGTGTGCTAATTCAATATAGACCCGTTTTTTCAATGGAGTAATTAACTTGCATTGACAGTTTTCCAAAGGGCATCATAATGCATTTTTTTTACACTGAGTTTTAGGCCATGGCTTTGCACCAGTTGTTTGTCTGTGTTAAACCCACTTGCAATAAGTCTGTGTCTTGGGGTAAATCTATAATAGAGCCCAATTTGCAGTTCTCTGTGAATTTCATGAACCAGAGGCCTTTCACATTAGCCTTGACTTCCAAGAAGTAGATGTTAAACAAAAATCGGACCAGCATAGTTCCTAGGGGTACTCCACTTGTGACCGATCTCTTGATGTTGGTGGTTTCACCAATCCTGACTTCTTGTATCCTGTATATGAGCCAACCAGCAACCCAGTGAGTTATGTAAGTGATTATGCCTAGCTCTGAGAGCTTGTAACTATGCCCAAGTGGGGTATTGTGTCAAATGCCTTAGTCAAGTCAGGATATTTAATATGTTCTGTTTTACCCTTGTCCATTGTCTTGGTGACTCTCTCAAAGAACTTTACCAGGTTAAATAAGTATGATCTTCCCTTAACAAAGCTAGACTGAGATAGGTCCAGTGTCTGTAGGTTGCCAATGTCCTTGTTTATCATGTCATTGAGAATTCATTCCATGGCTTTGTATATAACGCTTGTTAGACTGAAGAGTCTGTAGTTCCCTTGGTCAGTTGATGGTCTTCCCTTGTGGAGGGGAATGAGTGCTGCAGTCTTTCATTCACTTGAAATTTAGCCTGTTTGAAGGCTGTAGTTGAAGAGTGTCTCAAGTGGTCCTAATAGGTCATGTTTTAGATTGCTCAGGAGTCAACCAGAAATGTTGTGAGGACCCATGGAAGTGGTGCTCTTGGTTTTAGTCAGTACTGTTAATGGCTGAGTGAAGTATGTTGGAGGGAATTTCAGCTATTGGTGCTGGTGAAGAGTGGGGTGAGGGTGGGGTGGGTGAAGTTCCAGCTGAATTTATCAGCCAGTAGATTTGCTATATCACCCTGATCAGTGTAGGTGATACCATTCAAAACCAGTTCACCACACTGTTGTGTGCTATGTCTAAGGTTTCAGACATAGCTGAAGAAAGCCTTTTGATTGTCTTTAGCCTGCAAGGCTATCCTGACCTCAAAGTCAGCCTTGTTGGACTTAATTTGACCTCTTCATTTCTTATTTAGTTGTAGAAGAGAGCACTTGTCTTTAAGAAAGTTTATTTTCCTAATTATGGCCAGAATCATACATAATCATACTCTACATAAAAGGGGCTTGAGCTATACGCAGGAGTAAAGTGGGTGGGTGCCTCACAGCATTATCATGAAATAGTGGAAAATTTTTATAAACAGTTTTCTCTCTACCCTTATTTCTGATCTAATGTCTGAACTGCAGTTATGTCAATACAGAACAAATTGTTCATAATCTACTGTTGTAATCTCTAATAATTTGCAACAGACAAGGGAGCCATAGTGTCTACTGTTGGCTGCAGTTTCCAGGTGAAAATCTTTTCACTCTCAGCGGCAATGGTGTGCCACCAAACATTCTACTTCTTACCACCCCACTGATAGGATCTATTAATAGCATCCCTAGGACTTCCAAGTCAAAGTCAAGTCTCCATCCTCTCTTCCATAGAAAATACTTTATCTTTTGTTTTTTGAATATGTCTTATTAGTTCACAATATTTCTACAGTTCTTATGTTTTCTTGTCTTGTCATATATTAAAATCCCTTTTTTTAATAAAAGGGGGAAATATCCAAACAACATGCTCAGACTGCATTTTTTCAAATTTATTGTTTAAGTAAATATTTTTTCTAATAATATTGCTTACCCAACTGAATAAGCATTCATCCTTCTGATATATTTAAGTCTCACCCCCGGATTCACGAATCCTCTGTGTAAGACTTAATAAGTCTTACTCGGAGGCTGCAGTTGAACGGTATGACGTCAGCATGCCATGAATATTCATGAGGGCATGCTGACCCAACCGTAACTCCTACACAGACTGAGTATGAAAGCAGGGGGCATGTCCAACTGCCGAGCAGTCTAAATGTCCACGCCCCTGCAAGTGTAGTAAAAGCAAAATGTCAACACACAAGAGCGAGTTCCCTCAAATGTACTTGCACCCAACACCACACACCCTGACACTGTAAACCCCCATCACAGTTATAAAAAGTAAAATATTTATTTTTTTTAAATCCACGATATAGCTGCCCGTATTTGCGTGTGTGTGTGCGGGTGTGCCCATTGCTTAGCTATAGTTAGCAATTCTGACATGGAAGAACATAACAAAGAATGTTTATGCAAATCACACCAAATTGCAATGGCATAATAGTAGAGCGTATGCACAAAAAGGAGGCATTCACAGTTTGAGTCCTACCACTCCCCTTCTTATTTATGTTTTAAATCAGTATTTAAAATAATACCAGACATATATGAATAAAATATTATTAAAAGCAGTGAAATGGCCAATGTATCAGTGAACAAAATATATATTTTTAAAGGATCCAGATATATAATAGCCTGCCGTTAAGCAGCGTTTTACCCAGTTTAACAGAGGTGCCGATAGTTTAATAGCGCTTTACCCAGCTAAGCAGAGGTGCCCATAGTTTAATAGTGCTTTACTTAGCTAAACAGAGTCACCCATAGCTTAATAGCACTTTACCCAGTGCAATAGAGTTGCCCAAAGTTTAAAAGTGCTTTACCTAGCGCAATGTATTTGCGTGGATGTGCGCCAATCAGGGCACAGTAGGGCACCGAGGAGCAACGTAGAGCAAAGTTGCTTAAATGCAGCCACATCCCCTAGCCTGTCTGGACAGTATGAAAATAAAATGATTGACAAGGCTCAAATCCAGGACTCTGTGCATCAGAAGCAAAGTACAGAACCACTAAGCCATGACAACATAGGGGAAACATCCACTGTTAACATTCATATACTTATGAATGATAGTTTAACCATTACTAAGCAGGTCTGCAGCCAGCCGAGAATTTTACAAAATGGCCAATCATAAAAAAGTGCGGGAAATGCGGCATATTTAAGCCCCACAGGTGGAAATACATGCCATAACTGATTGCAGCTCACATCTGCAGTTAGAATGTCTGAAGTCGGAGAGGGAACACGCTTCCGAGCTCAACATTGGGGCATCGAGGAGTCCAAATACATGGTTTGGCTCCTTGTCCACCATCACAAGTCAAGACTCCTGCAGGGCCAGTTCGAAGGGACGGAGTACAAGGCAGAGGCTTGGAACCAGTTAACTCGTGACCTCACCAGTGCCACAGGCATTCCTTGGACTGGTGAGCAGGTCTGTCACCACCATGCAGACCTGAAGAGACGAAAGCAGGACTGCCTGAACCAGTGGATACAGGAGGCCCGTGGGATGCCCCACAATGGAGTATGTAGCCATGGAATGCAGTATGTAAGAATTGATAATGGAGTATGTATAACGGATAGGTATGTCTCAATATCCCCTCATTTACTTTACAGCTGCAGGTGACCGTGCTATGAATCAGCAAGCCTATGCTGATAGGCTGCTAAGGCTGCACCACCATGCAGGTTAGTGATTATTCTGCATGTATTGTTATATAAAATATGAGAGAGAGCATGAAAGAAAGTGATGTAGTCCAATAATACAGCCATAAAATTGTCTGAATAAATCCTCTGCATGCACTGTCAGATAAAAACATCAGAGAGGCAGAAAAAGAGTGTAGAAACCCATTAAGAAAGGTAACATATGTCTGGAATAATATATCTGCAGGCACTGTCATATAAAATAAGTGAGTGAGCCTGAAAAAGAGTGTGCTAACCTATTAATAAAGGTATAATATGTCTTGAACATGTCTGCCATATACACCGTTAAAACAAATAAAGGAGTGAGCATGTGGAAAAGTGTGTAATGTCATTAATAAAGGTCTAAAACCCAGAGTGTGTCTGTGTCACAGAGTATAAAATGTTGTTGTACCCTTGCATTATACAAACAGTAATGTTTGAAAAGGTACTGGCAACCCAGAGTTGTACAGTCCCATATAAAGTGGGTGATGGAAGTGCAAGTAGCTGTGAAACATATACACAGTCCACAACAGTCAGTTACTGGCTGGCATGAATAAGTAAAACTGGCACATGTGTAGCATGTTATATTTTCCCCAAAATGTGAGTGTGTGTCAAGAAATGCAGGGTTCTGTATAAAGCGAATTGAAAATGTCATGTGAAAACATCCCAGATATGTAGATAAGGAAATAAAAATGCAATCAAGAAATATGTAGCAGTAACATCTGCATCCTGGACAGTTAGTTTGTCAGGTATAGGTCAGGCATATATTGAACTAGACAAACCCATTACACAACCTAATGTATGGTGGCAAGTGTAATAATACATGTAGGGGATATACACTTGCAGTCACTAGTAATGTAGTGTAGATGAAAAGGTCATGAAAAGATGTTAACCAAGGTATTTTCTACACCATACTGTATGTGCATAAACCATGCAATTCCACACCTCAATGGGTATGTGTAATCTTAAATATTTGTTGGTACATATGTCCTATTGTTCTATAAATATTTGCATTCATGTTGATTCATGTGCCCTGTTTGAACACCACAATCATGGTGGCCTGCTGCTACCAAACATCCCTGCATGCTGTTGGAATAACCACTGTGGTTCAATATATGCATGTGTTATGCTTGCTGTTCAGCTGTTGTACCCTTGGTGTGTTGTGTTAATAGGAATATTATTGCATGCTGTTACAAATAATCTGGAATGCTGTTTTGCTTATGTTGTAATTAAACACACCTAATCACAGAACGTATGGGAAGGCCAGTCCCAGTGGACCCACCAGTCCCTCCTCAGCCGGCGAGTGCACCTGGCACCAGCAGGTCTGGTGCCCAGCCCGGGCTCCCCTCCTCCGTTGGTCCTGTGCCACCTTTGGGTGGAAGCACTCCAGGGGATGGGGCTCTCCCCCCCATGCAAGCGTGGGCAGAGAAGGGCCACCTGTCACCCTTCGAAGGGTTCGGGTTGTGGTGCGTAGGGAGATCCAGCGTTCAGTCGCTGATCCTCTATGCCAGCTTGAGTCGAGAGTGGTGTGTCTCACGGGTGAGCCTTCCCATCCTATGCAGCCCCCAGCACAGCCACCCTCGGGGCTTTGAAGGTGCAGTGGTGACTGCCCATGGGTGGGGATCTTAGTTCCACTGTTACCATCTGTGGGCTCATGGGCTTGCCATTTCCAAACAACCTTCCCCGTCAATTGTGTTCACCCACCCCATGTGTCAAATTCCTCCCCTGTATGTGTCTTGTTTGTCTTGTCTGTTTACCTCCCCAACCTTCCTCCCCAAATATACCTACATCCCCTACCTCACATTCCACTTTCACCTGAAAAAAAAAATAAAAAAAGGGCAATCTGTTCCCACAAAAAAATTACGCCCCATACATAGCTGCCCATTTCGCACACATGTCTGCTGGACATGTAAACTGATAATTATAATTGGCACTACAACATACTCTGTTGTCCTCACCCCTCTCTCAGGGGGGGAAGGTTGCAAATTTCACACCAAATTACGAACATATGCACAGCTGTTGCTGGTACAGAAATGGGAAGCTATGGGCCTTCCCTACACCTTTTCTGCACATCCCAGCTGGTTTCCCTACTGTCTTTCCCTTTTTGTGCCCCCTTTTTCACCACTTTCCTATCTCCCCATTTTCTTTTCTTTCAAAGAAATTAGCGTGGGTGTTAGCGGGAGTAAGCACTTTTAAGCAGTAGTTAGCGGGGGTGTGTGAGTGTGAGCTTGTGTGCACTTAGCTAAGCATCGCTAAGCATCACGCAAACCCACGCAAACCTGTTTACAACTGCTTAAAAGTGCCTTAGTCACTCTGTATGACAGGGCCCTTGTATTGCTCAGCAGCAAAATAAAATATACCTGTCAGTCTCCAACCCCAGACCTTGGGCTCACCAGTCTGCATGAAGTACCACTACACCACAGCATATATACAATAACTTGGAGCTGAAAGAAGTATATCATGCATTACAATGAGTGAATGTAAAGGGAGAATAGGAATGGCATAACACAAATCATGTTCTGTGGCCCTTAACCAGCAAGTGTTGTGGAACTGCATGACATGACTCTGAAAAGATAACCAGCCATGCTAGTATGGAATAATGTTACACTAGCACCTTACAAACCCCACACAGCATCAGAGCAGGATAAACACTGGCATGTTTGAATAGGTCAGAGGCCAGACCTCCCAACTGTGACTGGTTTACAGGGATATCCCTGATTTGCAAACAAATGTTAGCTGTGCCCCTCAGACTCCCAATGAAATGTAGTAGCAGTAGGCAGAAAGGTGGGGAATCCAACTTAATAGTAAATGTCAATAAGTGAGAGTAGACACTGCTTGCATGTCAGAAAAGGTGTAGTAATACATATACTCAGCATCCAGATATGAGACATATACCAACCTTCTGACTGAGACAACAGTGTCCACAGCAAACAAACATGGTCCTCACCTTGCAAAACTGAAAGGGTTATGCCTACCTAACCTACCATTTTATAGCAGTGTCCTGAAATCACAGTGAAAACTGCAATTACCACACAGCAGGCTGCATGCATTTACTATATGGAGGGCACCAATTGGTGCAGAGGCCATCACATGCACATGTGCAGATACCTAGAAAAGCAGCCTGTATCTGCTGTCCACACATGCAATAATATTATTGCACCAACTGGGAGAGAGAGAGAGAGAGAGAGAGAGAGAGAGAGAGCATGAGTGAGAGAGACAGACAGAGACAGATAGACAGACAGATGGATACAAACAGCCAGTAGGAGACAGACACTGAAAACAAACAGCAACACACAGAGGAAACCAAAACCAAAAAAAAAAAAATACAACACCTACAACAGACGGAGGTGAGGAATACAAAGGTAAGGTATGTAACAGATATGTATTTGCTGACATCCGAAAGATGTGTCTGAAGGGTACACTACATACTGTGAATCATCCATATGTGGCAGCAGTCCATATCTATATGTACATGCATATTTGCATAGGGCAAGGGACGTACTGCAACTGTTAGTGAAGGCTGGACATTTGTATGTTGTTGAAGGCTGCTATGTGTACATATGTATGTTGGTTGTAGTGTGTGGCATTGCAGACAGCAAGCAGTGCCAGTATATGTCATGTGGTGATTAAACGCTGTGGGACTGAGTTACAGGCAGTGAGGCCTGCTATAGCTATATGGCCTGAGGACAGCAGAATGCATTCTGCACAACATTGTGCAATAGTATTACATAACTGTATGTCTCACAACTGTTCCATAATTGACATCCCCACCATGAAAGGTGGGCAGTATATGTGCCTATATGTGCAGCTAAATGTACAGCAATGGATGTTTAGATGTATGTGTATATATACATGTATATATATATATATATATATACATATACATGTGTGTGTGTGTGTGGGTGTGTGTGTGTGTGTATAGATATATAGATGTATATATACATATATATATATATATATATATATATATATATATATATATATATGGGTACATGTCGGTCGACCGACAAGTCGGAAGACCGACATTCACTCCACCGACACATGAAAACATCGACAGCGCAAACACGGACATTTAACAGGTAAGACTTTTAAATTCGCTAATCATGCCTACCACACATGCATAACACTGCCACACTTACTAAAACATGGTAGGCATGATTAGCAAATTTAAAAGTCTTACCTGTTAAATGTCCATGTTTGCGCTGTCGATAGATAGGGTTCCCTATCAGAAGCCTGAAACACTATAAGCTTGAAAATCAAAATCCTGAAACCAAAAGCCTGAAAATTCAAAATCTCGAAAACCCAAAATCCTGAAACTCAAAATCCTGAAAACACAAAATGGACATACTGACATCATTGTGGCTTTGCAATTGTTAGCCCTGTGGTGTTAGGTCATGCGTTGGGTTCAGGTGAGTGTGCGGTTGGTTTTATGTTAGGGTTAGGGGCGGCTTAAGTGAGTTAGGGTTAGGGCGCAGGTTAGGCATGTATGCAATAGTGACAAATATTGGGGTTAGGGGTGGTTTAAGTGAGTTAGGGTTAGGGCGCGGGTCAGGTGAGTGTGCGATATTGACGGACCTTAGGGTTAGGGTTAGGGTCAGGGTCAGTTAGTAGATATTAGTGTCTTTATAGTGACATATTAGCATTATTTGTGTTTTCAGGATTTTGAGTTTCAGGATTTTGGGTTTTCGGGATTTTTAATTTTCAGGCTTTTGGTTTCAGGATTTTGATTTTCAAGCTTATAGTGTTTCAGGCTTCTGATAGGGAACCATATATAGATATATACATATATAGATATAGATATATATGTAGCTATATAGAAATATAGATATATAGAATTATAGATATATAGATCTATATATAGATATATACATATATACATATAAAGATAGATATAGATATATGTAGATATATATTTGTATATATATATATATATATATATATATATATATATATATATATATATATGGATATATATTGATATATATGGGTATATATGGATAAATAAAGATATATATCGATATATATGGATATATATAGATATATTTAGATATATATATATATATGGATATATATAGATATATACAGAAATATATAGATATGTATGGATATGTATGGATATGGATAGATATGGAAAGATATGGAAAGATATGGATAGATATGTATAGATATGGATAGATATGTATAGATATGGATAGATATGTATAGATATGTATATATGTATGTATATATATATATATATATATATATATATATGTACATATATATATATATAGAGAGAGAGAGAGGGACACAGGGTCATATGTACTGCAACAGGTGCCTGTTGTCCAAGGCATGGACTGAACACCAGTGTTGATATTGCAGTGCCATACCCCATTCCAAAACACCTTATGCAGTAACTGCCACAGAGGTGGTAGCCTGCCTAACACTGAAGGTGTCAGAAGGGAACACGGGACACAGGTGGACAGTAGGCTCCCCTTTGATAATCACAGTGCCACAGTAATCATGTAATCTGTCTATGAGGTATGTGTCATCACAAAAGGTGTGTCATCTAGGGAAATATAGGTCAGTATTCCCCTCTACTCATCACAATGTCCCATGTGGTATGTACCTCACATGACAACTACAGCAAGTGAAAAGGCCACAGACATACCTAACAGCTCTGATTGTCAATGTAGCATTGTTTACACTACTGTTAGGTCTGAGTATGTATTGTCCACCCATGTGCCACTTGGCTGAAATTTTATGTGTTGCCAGCATGTGTTAGTGAGTGGACAGTACTTGTGTGATGTGTGCAGTACAGATTAGCAAGTCTACATCTGTGAACATGGTGGGTGCACACTGTCTGCATGTACGTGCATAGTGGACCCATGGGACATGTGGCATACCCTGTCGTACACATTGTTAACATCTCATAGTATCTTTCAATGGCCAGTATGCATTCTACTACAGTTATGTACTAACATGGGTAGACATGTGTGTATGACATGGGTTGACACTATGCTGTGGGTGATACCATTAATATCTGTCAATGATTTGTGGTCTGGTAGTATACACAACCTCAACAGCATGACTATAAGCAATCATTGAATGATGTCCTGACAAATAGCACACAGTCGTAAGAAACTCAGTAACAGTTAGATCCTTCCGGTGCTACACTATAACACTAACCAGTGGTAATGACTGCCACCCATTCCTTTGACCACACCTGTTTGGCATATAGCCCCCTTAGATACATGCAAACACACTAGGGATGTGTCCATCCAAATCTGGAAATGCATGCATTGGCCTACAATGCATTCCCTGGATGGGACACATATCCTACACAAGGGTATCATACAGACAAATACCTGTTGTCTGATACATGCTGTATAGCATTAAGCTGTCTATGGCATAGTCATCCTCATGTACTATACATACTATCCCATCAGTACCACACAGGTGGTAGCCCTCAACATGTATGCTGGGTACCAATGTGTACATACAGCCTCATGTTATGTCATGTGTTCCTTGGTATCCACATATCCATAGGTATTGTGGAGTCCCTCGGTGTATCACATAAGACATTAGAGGCCTGAATGCATATCCACAAGGCAGTTGTACACCTATAAAGACTGTCCATTACTGGTAGTCATTGTTGTGTATGAACATGTCTGAAATATACCCCAGGCATATACCCTCACTCACGCTACTCTTAAGTAACAGTCATGGGTGTGTGTGGCACAGATGACCTTGGCCACAGAACACGACAGTGGACGGCCTTGTCACATACATACATATGTGACCTACGATCTGGCGGCACAACCTGTCAATGGAAACAAATGTATTCATGTAGTATGCAGGCTTCACACCTATGTACTGATTGAGGTGACATGTACACATATATATTTGCCACGCAGATACCTGATGTGTGCAATGCACTTACTGTTGTAATTATAATATGTCATACCATAGTAAAAGCAAAACCCACACCGCATTGACCAACAGTGACACACACACAGTCAGCATTTGCAGGATTCAAACCCCTACCTAACTATGTTATGATACTAGAGAAGGATGCATTAACACGGTGCTCTATTTGCTTTACTGGGTGGTTTTCTTTCTCCATCTGTATTTGTAGGATGGTGACATCATCAGTCTTTCCAAAGAGGAATGTACCTCTTTTGGTGTGTTTTCCCAGTCTCCAAAAAGGGCACTCCTTTCAAAGACAATTGCACACATACACATATCCCCTACACACAGTCAGCATTTGAAGGATTCAAACCCCTACCTAACTATGTTATGATACTAGAGAGAGACGCATTAACATGGCACGCTATTTACTTTACTGGCTGGTTTCCCTTCTGCTGTATTTGTAGGATGGTGACATCATCAGACTTTCCAAAGAGGAATGTACCTGTTTTAGTGAGTTTTCCCAGTCTCCAAAAATAGTAGGATTCAAACCCCTACCTAACTATGTTATGATACTAGAGACAGATGCATTAACAGGGCACGCTATTTGCTGTACTGGCTGGTTTTCTTTCTCCTGCTGTATTTATAGGATGTTGACATCTTCAGACTGGACATGGTGATGTGTGTACACTTTGTTTTATGCCATTCCAGGAATGGTCCATGTGGGTCAGCAGGTGTCAACAGCTTGAACAAGACCTCCGGATATTGGCAAAGGCTCTTGCCACCCCCATAGTGCCTTTTTTAGGCAAGGCTCAAATTCTAAACCTACCACCCTAGAACACAAAGAAGGAAAAAAACTAAGGGTAATGCTGCTCAATGCCAGAAGTCTGAATCTCAAAATGCACGCACTCGAGGCCCTTCTCAGTATGGAGAGCATCGATGTCTGTGCAGTGACAGAAACCTGGTTCAAGGCTCCTGAGAGCACCCCAGCACTATCAGGTTTTACCTCATATCATGCGTTCCGGCCCCAAAATCCGGACAATACCAAGAAAGGAGGGGGGGTATCCATATTCATCAAGGACACCCACACCTCAAGACTGGTTGCAATGCACGATGCATCAGAGACCATCCAGGTGCAATTAACCATAGGCAAGACTGCTCTGCAAATTGTAGCATGTTACAGGCCACCCTCACAAACTCAGGAACCTCACATGGCCTTCCTGAAAACACTAGAGGGGATAAATGTATCACCAAACACCATCATACTAGGTGACTTCAATTACCCTAATATAGACTGGGAACACTACTCAAGCCCAAACACCCTAGGCCAAAAGTTCCTGGAATTCATAAACTCAAATGCCATGGAACAACTAGTTACCATCCCCACAAGAGGAGATAACATACTTGACCTCATCATCATGAACATGGGAGCACAATGTTCAACACCGGAAGTATACCCCTCACTGGTGAGATCAGATCACAAACTAATCTCGCTGGAGGTCCTCATCCCACCCCACCTGAAATAAAAAGACCACAGTAAAGAACTTCTCGAAAGCCGACTTCACACTTCTAAAGACTAGTGTGGTCTCCTTTAAGGCCCCCGAGCCGGCAGAAAACAGTACACAGGCCGCTGAATCACTTACAAATGCCTTCTACCAGCACCTGCAGGACTGCATGGATAAGGCAATCCCAAGCAAAACAAAGACTCTTTGTACCAAAGGCAAGCGTCCAGTCTGGTGGACCCCAGCCATAAACAAACTCTACAACAAAAGGAGGAAGCTACTACAAGATAGAGCAAAATCCTTAAAAGGTAAGACACCCTTGATCACTATAAGTAAAAAACTAAGAGCTCTCATAAAATCATCCAAAGCAAATTTTGAGAGAAAATAGCTAAAGACTCAAAAGACAATCATAAGGCCATCTTTAGCTATGTTAGAAACCTGGGAGGAAACTCCCAGATATGCTCAGAACTAGTTCAAAATGATGTGAAGATTATTGATCCTATGGACATTGCCAACATACTGGCTGACAGGTTCAGTGCAAACTCCCCTCCCCCAAAAGGAGAGATATCTATACCAAATGATTGCAGTCCCCCAAACATCTCCAACGCCCAAGTGAGAACTGCTCACACCAAAACAAAAAACACAGCATCCATGGGACCTGATGGTGTCCCCGGCTGTGTGCTCCACGAACTCAATGAGGAATTAAACCCACAGCTAGGACAGCTGTTTAATCAAAGTCTTACCTCTGGATACGTACCCAAGGAGTGGCGCACTGCAACTGTGGTCCCACTTCACAAAGGTGGTGCCTCCACCGACCCTGGAAATTACCGCCCATTAGCTTGACAAGCCTTATCTGCAAAGCCATGGAGAGGATCATAATGGACCTCATAAATAAAGACATAGGGAATTTGCAGACTTTGGATCCAACCCAGTTTGGCTTTGTCAAAGGCAGATCATGCCTTTTAAACTTGGTTGACTTTTTCAGAAC
This sequence comes from Protopterus annectens, assembly GCF_019279795.1. Classification (NCBI taxonomy): domain Eukaryota; kingdom Metazoa; phylum Chordata; order Ceratodontiformes; family Protopteridae; genus Protopterus; species Protopterus annectens. Next base: position 1,477,527,434 of record NC_056728.1, on the reverse strand, counting down.
AGTCACCAAAGCCATTGATGAGGGAAAGGCAGTCCATACAGCCTACCTCGATCTGGCGAAGGCCTTCGATACAATACCCCACTCGGGTATCATTGAAAAACTCATCAGCTTAAATATTAACCCATACATCACAAGATGGGTTGCAAACTGGTTGAGTGACAGATCCCACAGGGTCAGAGTTGCTGGTGCCATGTCAGACTCAAAGCCTGTCACAAGTGGTGTCCCACAGGGCTCAGTCCTGGGCCCACTCTTGTTTGGCATCTACTTCTCCGAAGTACAAGCAAACACAGGAGGGTTATGGCTGACAAAGTTTGCAGATGACTGCAAACTGGGCGCCATTTTAGAAAACACATCTGACACAGATATCCTTCAGAAGGGTCTCACAGAAACGGATAACTGGTGCCAGAGCCATGGCCTAAAGTTAAATGCCAAAAAATGCATAGTCATATCCTTCGGGAAAAACAAGGTTACCGCTAGCTTCCAAATAGGTGGCAATCCACTGAGCACAGAAGAAGTTATCAGGGACCTGGGGACCCAGGTTGATAGTAGTCTGTCATTCGACACCCATGTAGCTAAAGTAGTTAGGAAGACCTTCTACATTGCCCACCTTATCATGAAGGGATTCTCATCTAGATCAAGGGAGGTCATTGTCTCCCTCTACTCATCACTCATCAGACCAATGATTGAGTACAATGCCCTATTTGGAATGTATCTGACCCGACACTTGCAGCAGCTGGAGAGGCCACAAAAGTTCCTCACCAAAAGGATAAAGGGTCTCAAAAATCTGTCCTATGCTGCCCGACTGAAAGAACTCCAGCTCTATTCAGTCGCTTACCGCTTGCTCAGAGGTGACTTTGCCTAACATACAAGGCCATGTCAAACCCAGATTTGATGAATATGCTTCACCTCAAAAAATCTAGATCCATCAGAGCCACAAGGGCGGAGACTTAAACCTCGACACGGCTATTAATAGGACGTGCTGGAGGGATAGATTCATCACCCAAAGACTCCCTATGCTGTGGAACAAAATCCCGGTATATGTGAGGCAGAGCACCTCGCTGGCCTTGTTCAAGAGAAATCTTGACCAATGGATGGGAGATCGCAGATATACCCCAGGGATTACCTCAGTGTCACTGCTCGACAGAGGCACAGCAAAATAATGGGTATAGTTCCCCATACTAAAGGGGTGGCGTAAGCCACAAAACGATGGGCTAGGCTTGTAAATGCCCTCGGGCAGATAGCCTAGTATGAACCTATGAACCTATGAACCTATGAACCTATAATCCTTACCTTGTGTGATCTATCTGTGGACACATTGACATTCCGTCATATGTCAACACATATTTATGCACAGCTTGTTGGTTTTATGGATACTACATGTGTCTGGGATGTTGATAAAGGGCTATTCAAAGTCTATGTGAGACATGAGTAGATGTGTTCATTGATGTATGTCCTGGGTGGCTGCCTTGCAAACAGTCTAGCATGTTTGGGAACCATGATCCACACATGAACATACCACAGTTGGTAGGGTTGTGTGTATGTCAGCTTCCAATAGCTCTTTTTATGACTGCAACCATGATGGACTCCATGACCTTGCAGATCAGACTTCATAGGCATACTGGACTTGACTTCCCATGGTGTGATGTGCACCAACACTTGTGGGTAGTGCCATATGTTGCTGTGACATATTCAACGGTTCAACATCCTGTGTAGGGGGTGAGGCTCAGCTGACTGTTCAGGTGCAGGATCTGTTTGTTCTGTTGTTTGTGCATGACACATGTTGGGAATCAATGTATTCCACTTGCTGCCATGCTTTTGGCAGTGGGGGGTAGCTGCTCATCCATTCTACATGTGATATCTCCTGGTATAATGATATGGCCTATTGTCAGTGGGAGGTGGGTATGTACATATGGCCTGTCAGGATGTCGGCATTGTCAGTCAGGTACAGTTGGCCCTGACTCAGGACATATATGGGTGTACATTGCTATTTATGACATAGCTGAAGGAGGTGTCATGATTCAGTCTGGCCTCCTTCTCAGCTACTCTTTACAAAACACCAATGAACATGAGCACTAATCCCTGTTATACTCTTTTACACACTTAACACCCTACTGATCCTTTGTGATCAGGCTACAGAATATGTCATCATAATATCCTGGCATGTCCAGGGGTCGGTTTTGTGTGTACTCTCCAGTCCAGCTGGTGAATATTGTGATATTGACACAATGTCACATCTGCCTCATGTACACAGACAACCCTCTCCTCCTCCCGACAAACTCAGATATATATGTGTGAGATGCACTTATAGAGACATACAGTGTGCTGAACTCTCTCGACCCATGACTGGCACAGTCTATCAGGTGGTGAAGGTATCCACACACACCACATATCAGTCTCACATATCCTTTAGTGACAGCACTCAAACCACATTATCACACATAGACATACTCGGATGCTGTAAATGTACTCTGCTTAAGCAGCAGAGACCTCCAAAGTAGACACACACATAACTGCTACCCCACTACAATACCCACATATCACATAGTTCACAATGTCAGTGTGCGACACAGTCACTGCCCTTCGGGCTAAACACCACACCTAATACACTTGTAATAGGTGACATTTATTGTCAGACACACTGACGTACCACTCACCAGCCCTAACAAGGGAATAGTCACTTTGGGCTGTCTGTAGGGTGCCAGGATCTGCCACATAACACAGGCAGTCAGGTCACTCCAAAGCAAGTACAGGACTGGCACCATCATTGTCCATGCTGGTGCGTAAATCCTCAGATGTTACTCCCTGGACCACATGACATGATACATGCAGGAACACTCTGATCATGTAGCCCAGGCCAGTATGACCCTGACCTTGTCTAGCATCTTACTCCCACCAATTATGATGTCACAGTATACAGACAGACATATCATGTTTAACAGTTGCCTAACAAATTTGTTTCATTCATAGGGGATACAGTGTCTGTCAGCCTGTGGTGACATGCTCAACATGCCACGTAGCTTCACTATGGACAGCTTGCACCTGTCACCCTTGGACTTTTGAATGCTGGCTAAGGCTCTTGCTACCACTATAGTGCTTCTTTAAGCAGGGCTCAAAAGACAAACCCACCTCCATAGACATTACAGGTTAAATGAAACTAAGGGTAATGCTGCTCAACACCAGATGTGTTACCCTCATATTGCGGCCACTCAGGACTCTCCTCAGTATGGAGGTTAGCGATATCTGTGCACTAACAGATGCCTGGTTCAGGCTCACTTATGCACACCAGCACTGCCAGGTTATATTTCATACCATGCTTTCTGACAACAAGACTTGAAACAGACAACACAACTAGGGGAAGTATCCATATACATCACAGATACACACACCTCTGGGTTAGTAGCACTGCACAAAGCATCACAGACCATACATATACAACTACTATTGTGCAAAACTGCCTTTCAGTTTGTTGCCTGCTACAGACCACCCTCCCAAACTCAGGAACCACAGTCGGCTTTCATGGGAAATATGGAGAATATGAAGGTTTCCACAAACACCATTATATTGGGTGACTTCATATACACAAATATTGACTGGGGATACTACTCAAGCCCCAACACCCTCACCCAACAGTCGCTACAATTTGTAGACTCATATGCTATGGCACAAACAGTCAGCAAAGCCACAAGGGGGAATACATATTGGACCTGATCATCACCAACATGGGGACTCTATGTTCCACACCAGCGATATACCCCTCATTGGTAAGGTCAGAACATACATGTATCTCACTGGACATACATATACCCTCCACACACCCATCCTGGGTAATCATGGTGAACTTCTCATGAGCCAATGTCTTACTTCACCAAAGCAAGGTGGTATCCTTCAGAGACCCTGAGATAGTCGCAAATACGGCTCACACTGCTGAATCCTTTACATACACATTCTATGGACACCTAGTGGACTGCATGGATTGTGCTATCCCAAATAACATCAGGACTCACTACTCCAATGGCAGTGGACCTATCCGGTATACCCCAGCCATTAATAAGCTGTACAACGTCAGGAGGATGCTACTACATAATAGAGCACAATCCCAGACTGGGAAGGCATCTGTGACCTGTACTAGCAGACAGCTACGATCACTCATGAACTTTTCTAAGGGCCGCTTCTACCGGACAATTGCACCAGACACGTAGGACTATCACATGGCCTTCTTCAGTTATGTCAGGAACCTGGGTGGACACTCACTGATATGCTGTGAGTTACTGCATACTGACTAAATGTACCCTGAACCCACTGGCATTGCCAACATCCTGGCAAACAGGTTCAGTGCAGATGTCTCCCCCCATCCCCCCTAAGGAGCAACTATCCATCCCAACAGAGTATAACCTCCCTGACATCACACAGTAACAGGTGAGTGCTGCCCTCCCCAAAGCATACATCACAGTATCAATGGGACTAGATGGTGTCCCGGCCTGCATCTTACACGAGCTTCATGACAGACATAACCCTCACATTACATCACTGTGCAATATCGGAGTTACTACAGGATATCTACCCACGGAATGGTGTACAGTGACAGTGGTCCCACTACACAGAGTTGGTGCCACAATGGACCACAGACAATATTGCCCTATAAGCCTAACTAGCCTGTTCTGCAACACTATGGAGTGTATTTTCATGGGTCTCTTAAACATACACATCGGGAACCTACAGACACTGTGTCCTACACATTTCAGCATTGTTGTGGGCAGATCTTGCCTCTTGAACATGTTTGTATTCTTTACACGGTTAACAGGTCCATCGACATAGGGACAGTTGTCCACACAGCCTACCTGAACCCTGCAAACCCCTTCCACACAATAACCCACTGGGCCATTATGCATAGGCTCACCAGCGTTGATATGGACACATATCTCACATGGTGGATTGCTACCTGGATCAGGGTTAGCACCCACATAGTCAGAATTGCAGGTGCCATGTCTGAATATGCACCAGTTACATGTGGCATTCCACATGGCTCGGTCCTGGGACCTCTCTTGTTCAGTATATATTTGTCTGACATACAGGCTACCACAGGGCGAATATGGCTGACCTTGTTCGCACTTTACTGCAAACTGGGTGCCATAATTAACTCTCCGGCTGCTACATGCATACTCAAACAGGGTCTCACAGAGATGGATGACTGGTGCCTGAACTATGGCCTACAGCTAAATGGCATTGGTTGCATAGTCATCCCCTTTGGGAATAGCAACATGACCACACATTACCACATTGGTAGTACTCCATTACATATGGTAGGAGTTGTTAGGTGATTGGGGACATGACTTGTTTGTACTGTCGCCTTTGACATTCACGTTGCCAAAGTGGTTGGACAGACCTTCTATATAAGCCACCTTATCCCATATGGTTTCACATGTAGATCGAATGAGGTCATTGTGCCCCTATACTCATCACAACCATGCTTGGTTACAATGCCACGTTTGGGGTATACCTTACCCAACACCTGCAGCAACTGTATTGGTCACAGATGTTCCTCACCAGGGAGATGTAGGGACTCACACGGATGACCTGCTCAGTTCGGATGCAGTAACTCCAGCTATACTCAGTCGCTTACCACCTATGCTTACCACCTACTCGGATATGATGTGTGCCTGTTGTTTATGGAAATACCCAACCCAGAATTACTGGACATGCTCCACCTCAGGATATCTGACTCCCTTGGAGCTACACACTCCAGGGACATATACCTCAGCACAGATGTTAATTGGACATACTGGAGGGACAGATTCTTGTCCCAGGGCATCCACTCACTCCAGATTCTGATCACAGTTTCACATAGGCAGAGCCACCCACTGACCACCTACAGGGGACATCTTGATGGCTGTATGGGTGATTGTATGTTTACCCCTGGGATATCTTGTGTGTCCCTGCTAGACAGAGGCACACTAGCCTAGACGTACATGAGCTATCTTGTGTGACCTACTATTCACTGGCACAGTGTAGTAATCTGACAGGGTTGCAAAAGCCAAACACACTCTGGCTAGGCTTGTACATGCCCTAGGGCAGATAGCCTAGTATCGACCTCTGAACCTATACTTATGTTCGGAATGCACAATATTTATTGCTGATACTGTTTGCAAGTCTTTATCAACTTTGCTTTCCCAGTTTCTAAGAACAACTTAGTTATCTGCAGAACATATTTGATTATGACAGGGTTCCACTATATTATATATGTGTCTGTTGTCATGTAACTGTGTGCACAGGGCAGATTGCTGGATAGTGAGAGGTTCCTGGGTTTACACATGCAACTGCCAGATATGTGTGGCCCACTGCTGTACTCAGACATGGCCTAAGTGTGTGAGCATGCCCAGTTCAGGCTTTCCATGTTTTGTTGCCTGACATTTGTCTCATTTATTCAAGTGTGTGAGCATGCCCAGTGTGACCTTTCAGTATGTTGCGATCTGAGGTCCACTACATTTGTGGATGTGTGTGAACATGACCAATATTAACATTTATACTGTGTGTGTGTGTTGGAAGTCAAGGTCTGTTCTTACAGCAGGACTCAACTTTGTGTCATAACTCAACAGGGAGTATGCTGTGCCTGCAGGGTTTCCATGAGATACTTTGCATATACCTATCAACATTTCTTCATACTGGCTGACCACTGCAATACTGTCATGGTTTAGTGGTTCAGTACTTTAGCTATAGTGCACAGTATCCTGGGTTTGAGGCCCATCACTGCTTTATATTTTCATACTGAGCAGACCAGACTGCATAAAGGCCAGTTAAGCAAATATGAGCATGTTGGCTTTTGTTCAGCTATGCCCTACTTAGACCAGGCTTGTCCAACATTGCTGAATATTCACCAACTTTGCTGGATGTTGCCCAATATTACTCAACATTGACCACAGTTGCACTAGTTGGTGTGTGCGATTCTGTTTGCAGAAACTACATGGTGGTGAATGCTGTTTAGCACTGCTTTACATTGCTTAACACATGGCAATCATGCCTCAGGTGGTGCTGTAGGGCTGCCTATGTCGGATGCACATACTACACTCCCTGTACATGTTTGAAAGCAGGTCGTGTCAACTTAGGCATCCCTTTTACTATATGTGCGAGTCAGAGAGAGGTATTATTTCCAGAGTTCCTACTGAGCCAGTGTATGTGCTATGCGTTGCCTCTTTGTCAAGGCCAAAGCATACTGGGCACACCTCCTTCTGCCTACTGGGGCAGGCTCAGGTTGTTTCTCCTTCGAGTCACCCTGTGCCTGTGCAGGCCTTGGCAATGGTGGGGGGCTGTTTGGCCCTGCCCCATACTGGTCCTGCTGCAGCTGTTTTTACAGGATCATATTATGTAGCATAGCACATACCATGACAATTTGGGTACATATAGTTGTTGAGTACTGCAAGGCTCCACCAGATGTGTCCAGGCACCGGAACCATGACTTGAGCAGCTCAAACACATGCTCAATTACATTTTGTGTTTGTGCGTGTGCCTCATTATGGCATTCCTGTTCAGGTGTGTGTGCGTTTCTGATGGGTGTCATCAGCCACGGCTCCAGTGCATAGCCAGCATCCCCCACTAGGTGACCATGTGGGATGTCCCCATTGGCAAATGTCTGGTACAGCTGCGTCAGATGCCAGATATGGGAATCATGGTAGCTTCCAGGGCAGCCAGCACACACATTCAATATTATGCCCTGGGCATCACACATGACCTGGCAGTTGATGGAGGGGAAGCCCTTGCGGTTGAAGTAGACCCGACCCCGCTTATCAGCTGGTGCTTTGATGCATATGTGCGTGCAGTCTATTGCACCCACTACCTCAGGGTATTCCGCTATTTGCTGGAAGAGACGCATATTTCTAGCCAATACCTCACGGGAATTGGGGAAATATACATGATCACTGACATGTGCTGACATGGCATCCAGGAACTGGTGCAGTACCCTGGATGCCGATGCCTGTGATATCCCCATCATATCACCAGTTGGTCTCTGGAAGGTACCTTTTGCTAATATTCTTAGGCCAACACATACCTTGGTTTCCACTGGGATGGGTACCCCTCTGTTGGTTCTGTGTGTGAGGCATGGCCTGCACAGCTCAACAATTTGCTGCAGGAGGTCTCTGTCCACTCTATAGTGCTCCACTATCTCCAGCTCGTGTAGCCCTTGGTAGGTTACCCTGAGCCTGTACACTCTTCTACATTTCCTCAATGTGGGTTGTCCAGCAGCATTTCCATTGTCACCACCCTCAGCATGTTGCATATGTCGCCTTATAACAGCAATGGCAGCCCCTAACATTTCTTTGTCTCAGTAAAGCTTTTTCAGTTTTCACGTCTATTAGCTTACTGCAGTGTCTCTTGTGAGAAACATTATGGACTGTTGTTTGCAGAGTTTTAAATGCTAGGCTGGGCTGGGCTAGTGTACTGCCTGTGTACTTGCCTGATTCTGATTGTTTTCACCTGCTAGCTCTGCTAGTACTCCCTGGTAGCTTCCTACTATTTGTTGTGCTTCCTATTTCCTTTCAGTTTCCTTGGGGGGGGCAGCACCGCGCACACAAGCGCAAACACGCTCACAGCAGCTCACACGCGCGCACACATGTTTACACGGACTACAACTTGCTTATTTGGGTTAAAACACACGCTTACACGCGCACACTGTCTTACTCAGGTTTACAGGCGTGCACATGCACGCATACCCGCTCAGCAAGAAACTTTGGTGTTATTCATGGCATACACCTTCCATTTCTTGACTTTACCTAGCCTACCTGTTGACTCACCTCTTTCAATGATGTGTAAATGACAGCTGACACATGCCACTCTGCTCCAATGAGCTTCCCTTCTTTCATACATACCCCACTCATGATGTCACCTATCTTCTACTCTGTTACTCCCCTTGTCCTACTCCTACATGCCACTGGCTTTGCTCATTTGCTATGTAAACTGCGATTCACTATCCTAACCCTACTTTGCATAAAATTGCCTACTAATTCTTGGTTACATCTCTTAGACTGAGCTTCCCCCCTTAGCAACCTCTACTCAGTGGCCATGCTGTCTTCAGCCTGCCATTACCTTGCATTGTAAATTAACAATTTAAATAAGATCCACATTTGTAAGTTTTAATTTTTAGTTTTCTGGGTTTTAGAGCACAGCCAGTTTGCGCGGTGCTGCGCTACGCTTAAACATCAGAAATCGGAGAAAAAAAATTATTTTTATTTTCATATTGCATCAGGAAACATTTCCAATTGCCATATATTTGGCCATTGGCATGCTTCCTGCACTGGATGCAACCTTTATTTGGAGCTGTCATGGCTCCGTTTTGCTATTTGCAGAACAGTACTCAGTTGTCAACTGAGTACATTTCTGCAAATAACACTGCTCTTACTTGGACAGGTTCAGGTTTCCTGAATCACAAATCTACCTCATTTGCATGCCTTTCGTCTGCAATTGAGGCAATTTTCATATCCCAGCCCTGTCCATGTAAGAGCCATTTTAGGAGCTCTCTTGCACGCCCCTGCAGGCTGTTCCTGGATCGCTCGTCGGACATGATGGCTGCATGGAGTCTTACTCTACTCTAAGACTCCGTGCAAGCCTTCATGAATCCGGCCCTAAGTGTTGGAGGAACAACCTCCAGAAACAAACATCAGATTCTTCTTTGTTTCCTAGTAGGATCCACAGTCTCAAGCAATTTCTTTTTGTCTATTACTGTGTTTTTCACTGTTCTCATGACCAGTACTAGTGTAACTTCTAGGTTGCCTTACAGTTAAATGTTTCACTTTTCCTTGGTTTTGCTTTATATCTGACAGTCTTGTTATGCCTTATATCTGATTCTCTGATCTGTGCTCTCTGTGACTTAGTAGGTAAGGAGCACACACCGCACACCAAAATCTCCCACATGCTATGTGCAGAACCATCAGCAGAAAAACAGAATTACTCTTTCACATCAGAAAGCTCCAATACCCACTCCAATCTCAAATACATCTTAACCACTTCACATTCAGCAGTGAACTAGTCCACTGTATGTCAGAGATCATAGTTATGTATGGCTATGCGGACAGCATCATCTTTAGACATTAGAAATATATTTCTCACTTCGGCAAACTTAATACTAGCCAAACTTCAGTTATATAATCTTATTTCTGAAAATCATAAATAGGAAGAGACACACAGCACCTCCCCGGCATAGTCTTGATCCCACCCTGAATGCATTTAAATTAGCCCAAAGAATTCAAACAAAACTATCATTCAATGAATACATAAACCAAATGGCAAACAACAGCAGCCTTGAGACCCCACACTGTTACCATGCATTCCAGGTATATACCAGAAGCTCAGTCACATAACTTCTCCTATTCCAAAAAAATACATGTAAACAGGACTGATAAATTCTCACAACCCATCCAATATCAGTGTGAGGACAAACAGTTGATCTAGAGTTTCATGGCCAGGACTGAAACCACATAGCACATTTACAAATTATTTCTGATATCACTGCTAATCCTTTTCACCCCACCACCACCACCACCATAAAAGAGGTAATCAAATTACAAGCTGTAGTGTAATTTTGTTTTCCACTGTGGGAATAAAAGAGTAACTCTTCTTCTCGCTGGCTGCTTAATGCATTAATTGCCCTGATAATTGCCCTTGCACACACAGAGGTACACTTTTTCACTTTTTCAATATTTATACTATTTGTTCTTCTTGTTGAGTATTGATCAAAGCATGTTGATATGCATATTTGAACTGCTTCTTACTGAAATTTGTACACCTTGTTTGCTGTAGCATAGACTAGATCCAGACCTGCTGAATCTAGCTTTGTTTGTATAACTTGAGCACTAATCCAGTCATTCTTTAAAGTATTCAGTTGTATTTATTACTGCTTGGTAGTAACTTGATTAAAATGTAGCTATCATTTCTAAGTCTTTTGGATTAAGCACTTGGGCTTCAGACCAGTTGTTTTACATTAGGAAGGTTTGTGGCCTGCACTGTGGTGGCAGGACAGGTAGCTTACATCCTTCTAAGTTGGGAACTGCTGATTGAGGGCTCAGTGTCTGTTATTCTAAAAGTGTATTCGTTCTGGTTTAAGCACTTGGGCTTCAGGCCAGTTATTTTACATTAAGAAGGATCGCGGTCTGCACTCTTGTGGGAAGAGAGGCTGGACTGAGCTGGGAATTTCTGGTTAAAGGCTTATAGTGCCTGCATATTCTAACTGTTTCTTACTGAAATTGGTACACCTTGTTTGCTGTAGCTTAGACTAGATCCAGGCCTGCTGAATTTAGCTTTGTTTGTCTGCTTGTTGTTTGTTTATTTCCCTGAAACGCTAATTCCACCAAAAACGCGGCCTTTTAGCACTTCTGTGGATCCCTAGTGATATCTGCATTGCTTGCTGTACTTATTTCCTTGTTTCACTTGAAAGAAAGTTACTGTTTGTCGTTTTTGCATTTAAGTTACCTGTAACACATTGCATTTAAGTTACCTGGCACTTGCTCACTAAAACAATTATATAAGTCAGCTCTAAAAAATTAAAAGCACTACACCCTCACAAACTCCCCTTGAGTACCTTGTTCCCCATTGGCCCTTGTTTTCAATTATAAAGGAATTCCCAATACTATTCTAGCATGTCCAAAGGTCAGTTGTCAATCTCCTCTCCAGTCCAGCTGGTGAATCTGGGAATCTTGAGGCAATGTTACAACTGCCTCATGTACACAGACAACCCTCTCCTCCTCCCAACAAATTCCAACACATGTGAGAGATGCAACTATATAGCCAAACTGGAGGCTAAGCTCTCTCAACTCAGTACTGGCGTAACCAGTCAGGAGGAGAAGGAAACCACACTCACTACAATTCCAGACTCACATAGACCTACCATGACAACAAACCAAACACATAAACACACAAAAACATGCTCGGAGGCTCTAAATAAAAATTTGCCTAAGCAGCAGAGACCTCCAAAGCAGACACCCAAGCAACCGCTACCCCAAAACAAAACACGTGCAACACAAAGCTCACAAAGCCAGTGTGCTGAACAGTCACAGCCCTTAAGGCTAAACAACACACCTGATACACTTGTAATAGGTGGCTCTATCGTCAGGCACACTGAAGTCCCGCTCACCAGGCTGAACAAGGAGAAGGTCACGGTGAGCTGCCTGTCGGGTGCTAGGATCCGCCACATAACACAAGCACTCAGGTCACTCCAAGGCAAGTATAAATATGACTCAGTCATTGTCCATGCTGGTGTGAATGACCTGAGATGTACCTCCCTGGACTACATGAAAAGAGACATAGAGTAGCTCTCTGAGCATGTAGCCCAGGCCGGTATGACCCTGACCTTGAGTAGCATCTTACCCTCACCAAGAATGATGCCACAATATGAAGACAAGATGATCAATTTCAACAATTGGCTTAAGTATTGGTGTCATTCAAAGGGGATCCAATGCCTGTCAGCCTGGGATGACATGCTCGACAAGCCACGATGCTTCGCTAGGGACGGCTTGCACCTGTCACCCCTAGGCTTTTGGATATTGGCAAAGGCTCTTGCTACCCCCATAGTGCCTTTTTTAAGCAAGGCTCAAAAGACAAACCCACCTCCATAGGTATCACAAGGGATAAGAAACTAAGAGTAATGCAATTAACGCCAGAAGTCTAAACCTCAAGATGCACGCATTCAAAACTCTCCTAAGCATGCAGAACATCGATATCTGTGCAGTAACAGAAACCTGGTTCAAGGCTCCCAAGAGCACCCCAGCACTACCAGGTTATACCTCATACCATGCTTTTCAGCCCCAAAACTTGGACCGAACCACAAAAGGAGGGGGAGTATCAATATTCGTCAAAGATACCCACACCTCCAGGTTGGTGGCACAGCACGAAGCATCAGAGACTATCCATGTGCAACTAACAGTGGGTAAAACTGCCTTCCAGTTTATTGCCTGCTACAGACCACCCTCCCAAACATAGGAACCCCACTCGGCCTTCCTGAGAATGCTGGAAAATATAAAGGTCTCTCCAAACACCATTATATTGGGCGACTTCAACTACCCAAACATAGACTGGGAACATTACTCTAGCTCCAACACCCTAGCCCAAAGGTTCCTAGAATTTATAAGCTCAAATACTATGGAACAACTTGTTACCACTCCCACAAGAGGGGAAAACATACTGGACCTGATCATCACCAACATGGGGAAACTATTCTCCAGACCAGAAGGGTATCCCTCACTGGTAAGATCAGACCATAAACTAATCTCACTGGATATTCACATCCCGACCCCACCCCCTGCCCAGAAAACCACAGTGAAAAACTTCTCTAAAGCAAATTTCACACGCCTCAAAACTGAGGCGGAATCCTTCAAAGCCCCCGGGCCTGTGGAAAATAAGGCCCAGACCGCAGAATCCTTTATAAACGCATTCTATGAACACCTTCAGGAATGCATGGATCATGCTATCCCAAATAAAATCAAGACCCAATCCTCCAAAGGCAGACGTCCTGTCTGGTGGACCCCAGCCATAAACAAACTATACAACAGAAGGAGGAAGCTACTACATGATAGAGCAAAATCCCAAAAAGGGAAGGCATCTCTGATCAGTATTAGCAAAAAACTACGGACACTCATAAAATCATCTAAGGCCAGCTTCGAGAGAAAAATTGCACAGGACACTAAGGATAATCACAAGGCTTTCTTTAGTTATGTTAGGAACCTGGGTGGGAATTCCCAGATATGCTCAGAATTAGTCCAAAATGACAAAAAATACACTGAGCCCACAGACATTGCCAACATCCTAGCTGACAGGTTCAGTGCAAACTTCTCCCCCCCCCCTCCCCACCAAAAGGGCAAATATCTATCCCAACAGAGTGCTGTCCCCCTGACATCTCAGATGCTCAGGTAAGACCAAACATAAAACTACTGTTCAATCTTAGCCTTACTACAGGATATGTACCCAAAGAGTGGCATACAGCAACAGTGGTCCCTCTCCACAAAGGAAACTATCACCCCATAAGCCTGACTAGCTTGGTCTGCAAAGCTATGGAAAGGATCATCATGGACCTCATAAATAAAGATATTGGGGACCTACAGACACTGGATGCTTCCCAGTTTGGCTTTGTTAAGGGCAGATCCTGCCTCTTAAACCTGGTCGATTTCTTTGAAATAGTCACCAAGGCCATTGACGAGGGGAAGGTGGTCCACACAGCCTACCTGGACCTCACAAAAGCCTTCGATACAATACCCTACTCGGGCATTATAGATAAGCTATCCAGCTTAAATATAAACCCCTATGTCACTAGATGGGTTGCAAACTGGCTCAACGACAGAACCCACATGGTTAGAATTGCCTGAGCCATGTCAGAATCCAAACCAGTTACAAGTGGTGCCCCACAAGGCTCAGTCCTGGGACCTCTCTTGTTCGGTATATATTTCTCGGCGGTACAGGCCAACACGGAAGGACTGTGGCTGACCAAGTTCACAGATGACTGCAAACTGGGTGCCATAATCAACTCTCCAGCCGACACAAGCATCCTCCAAAAGGGCCTCATAGAAACAGACAACTGGTGCCAGAGCCATGGCCTCAAGCTAAATGCCAAAAAGTGTATAGTCATCACCTTTGGCAAAAACAAAGTGCCCACAAATTACCACATAGGTGGTAATTCATTAAGTACAGAAGAAGTCATTAGGGACCTGGGGACCCAGGTTGATAACAATCTGTCATTTGACAACCACGTGGCCAAAGTGGTTAGAAAAACATTTTATATAGCCCACCTAATCATGAAGGGATTCACATCTAGATCAGGGGAGGTCATCGTGCCTCTTTACTCATCCCTCATCAGGCCCATAATTGAGTACAATGCCCCTTTTGAGATGTACCTTACCAGACACCTGCAGCAACTGGAAAGGCCCCAAAAGTACCTCACCAAGAAGATCAAAGGGCTCAAACAGATGCTATATGCTGCCCGGTTAAAGAAATTCCAGCTCTACTCAGTGGCATACTGCCTGCTCGGAGGCGATCTGTGCCTGACGTATAAAGCCATGTCCAACCCGGAATTAATGGACATGCTGCACCTCAGAAAATTCAAATCCCATCGAGCTATGCGCTCGAGAGACTTGAACCTCAGCACTGAAATAAATAGGGCATGCTGGAGGGACAGATTCATAACCCAGTGGCTCCCTTCACTCTGGAATAAAATCCCAGTCCAGGTTAGGCAGAGTCCCACATTGACTCTCTTCAAGAGGAATCTTGATGAGTGGATGGGAGATCGTAGGTTTACCCCGGCTATCACTTCTGTGTCACTGTTAGACAGAGGCACAGTATACTACCCTCAAAAAAAGGCATAGCAAAATTAATTTAAAATGGGTGGTGAAAGCCAAACACACTCTGGCTAGGCTTATAAATGCCCTAGGGGAGATAGCCTAGTATGAACCTATGAACCTATGAACCTAAATAAATTGTACTCCACATGCACTGTTTCAGGAACTAACAAAATATCCAGGTGCACAGCTTATGAAAGGCTATGACTTACTGGAGCTTGTTATAGAAATTATTTTCATTGATATGCATTATCATTGTTATCTTGTTCTCACATTTGCCTTTTAATGAATTTAAATGTTGCATTTCATTGTCAGTTCTTTGTACTGTGTCCCTTTACTCTCAGATTCTGAGGGAGTATAGCAGATATTTTATTATTATTTATTTTATTTATTATTTTACATTTGTTAACCAGGAAATTCTGACTGGACCAGGTCCATTTTCAGTGGAGGACTGGGGAGAAAAGCTCCAACATCAAATTATACAAATACAGTACATCCAGTACATCCAGCATAATACACAAAACAGGTTACATCATGTATGCTGAGCATAGTAATATAAAAAGAATTAATAAAAACACTCCAGGTAAAAGAAGATATAGAACATGGGTAAAAAGACAATGTCAGTCATACATTGGTAAGAAAAGAAAATATATCAAGTAAGATTCTACAGTTAAAAGTACCCTTTCAGATGACCAAGCCTACAGGGGATCAGAGCTCCAGCATGTGATCAGAGAGGAATTTGGGGAGTTAATAGTAGTATGGGTAGGGTTATGTGATACAAGGGCATAACCAGGTACTAAGAAGGTGCGAGTTGAGGGAGTTTTTGAATATGATTAACATTTCTTCCCCATTTGCCTTGTTCTAATATTTACAAGTGAAGTATGTAAACCTTTATTGTAGCACTCTGGTTTACCTCACTGTCATATATGTAGACACTTCACCAGTGTTGCTCTGTATACCAGCAACTTAATCTCTGGTCCCATTGAAGCATAAACCTTTACTTATTTAATAGTTATTTAACTACATGTTCAATGACATGCAAGGCTCAATGTCAGATCAGTACAAAGGATAATGCTACATGCACCACACAACTTTATGAATAAGTTTTGAAAAATGGAGAAAAATCAGATTAGAGGATAATGCTACATGTATGACACAACTTTATGAATATGTTTAAAAAATGGAGAAAAATCAGATTGTAGAATAATGCTACATGTACCACACAAAATGGAGAAAAATCAGATTAGAGTAGTGAACAGAAAAGAAACCAACAAAGACTAAGCCTTGTGAGGTATCCATATTGACAGTCCGTAGTAAAATCATCAGGATAAGTAAAAGACACAACCATAAGGCCATCACTGATCACTCTGAAATCAGGTAATAAGAGATGTAGTCATACCCAGGAAATCCAGTTCTGGGTGAAGATTCAATGATTCTTTCAATCAAGGCATTGAAAACTTCACTCGTGCAGTTAGAGTACCATGAAAGCAACTAGCACAAAATTAAGTATAGGGCAGATGAAAGGAAAGACAAATGCCTGATTATTGATAAATGTCATTTTCTTCAGTGCTGTAGAATATATGACTTGTAGAGCTTTACTTAAATAAGGCATCATATGAACTGGACTATAGCATCAACAACTGTTTAAGAGGGAAACACAAAAAGTTATGTTCAGTTCTGTTAATGAGACTTAAGACCACATATTCTATCTAAACAGTACTGAACAAAGTGCATCTGATCTCATAGTCTCCAACATAATTAGAGATAACAGCATCCTTACCAATTTTCTGAGTGAGACCTTTAAAGTAGAAAGCATAGAATACATTTGCGTATTTAGTTGGGGTGATCAAACGCATTTGCAATAGCAATTATTTTAGGGAAAAATAACACTAATGAGAAAACTGGGGAATATGATAAATGGATTCCCCTAGTAGAGGCATAAATAGTCTTAGATAGCCAGCAGCAAGTAGTACGGGACGTGAAATTACTCAGTAAGACAAGTATAGTGATGACATGAATATCTATGAAAAATAACTGCACTGCAGTGGATTCTGCTCACCTGCTGCTTGGCAGGGAAAATCTTGGTGAGGTCATAAGCTTTGAAACTGCTCTTACTCAAATATAGATTGGGACAAGATGTGCAGGGGTACTGAAATGAAACAAGTTCTTCTTAGTGGCATTATAATATGCGATAGAGAGCTTAGTGACTGTATATGAAGGTAGGCTTGAGATCTGCTCTAGACAAAAATCGAATAACACATGACAGGGAATGGTAGTGTCAACAGAAATGCAGAGATTTGAGGATTCAAGAAATAAAGAAGAATTTCAATACAATTCTTGATGTAGTTTCTACCATTCAACAAATATTGGCAATGCACTGTGCTGTCCTAGGCCTACATTTGCTATTGCATGTGATTCATTTATATTAATATCACACTGCATATTGTCATGAATCATATCAGACTACTAAGAAACAATAAAAATCTTAATAAAGAAAAATAACTGGTGTTTTGATATATTGACTGACTAAAGGCCACACACCTATTACCAGACTACTTAATATGGCATACTTTAATCTACCTAAATAATCTATATATTTCTGGATGTGGGACTGTTATTTATAATATTGTAACATTTTTGGAGCAATGTTATTAATTTGGTGGCAGTCTAATTATATTCAGATACAATGCTATCTCTGAAAGTGAGGCTGGGCTAAATTGTGGACCACCTCTCTCTTAAGTGAAATTCAACTGGTTTCTTCATATTTATCACTGATGTTAATATATTGCTAGTTGACAACTCTGGAGTGGATGCATGTTACTAATAGTACTTCTACTTAGGGTGGTATACTAGTATTAATTGACTTAGTATACTGCATGAGATGGTGCAGAAAGAACAAGTAAGGCTGAATGTTCTACAATGATCAGATCATGAAGACATCTCATTGGATCTATTAAAATGTAATTAATAATGAGAAGAGATTAATATATTGCCATCAACCTGGTCACAGGAAAGCGATATAGGTGCAAATTTTTATTTGAGATGTTAACATAAACTGCATAGGCTGAAAAGTTATTGGCATTTGCAGTGCTTTTACTGGTGTATTATGTGTAGATTATTGGAGATTGTGTTATAGGAATATTCTAAACAACATTCCCGTGTCGTGAATACAGCACCTGACATATTGTAGTGCAGGAGAATATGTTGAAGGAAACCAAATAAAATGTATTGACAAGCCCGATTAAAATATATGGGTCTACCTGACAACACTGACGCGCTAAAACACAGACAATGAAATCACCGACACCACAAAACCGAAAGTTCAGAAACACGAAACGTCACATACCCGACCAACCACAATCCTGACACTCAACAAACAAAACAAATCCCCTGTCCAAAAAGCACACACACAACACAGTCACACTAAAAACCTTACAAACCTACACTGAACCTTACATACACAACTATCTATGCACTAACCTTAACCCAAACCCTAACCCTAAGGTCCGTCACTATTGCACACTCAACTAACCTGTGCCCTAACCCTAGCTCACTTAATCTGCCCCTATACATAACGTTTGTTGCTATCGCAGAATCAACTGACCCACGCCCTAACCCTATCTCACCTAACCCGCCCGTAACCCTATAGACCATTACTATCGCACACTTAATTTACCCACACCCTGACCCTAACGTCCATCCCTATCACACACTTACCTTTACATGTCGGTGTTCTCAGCATTGAGATTCTCAACTGTCAGTCTTCTCCATTGTCGATCTTCCGGTGTCGGTGTTCTCGTCATCGGTGTTTCGAGATTTTGGCGTTTTCAGATAGACCCAGTATATCATGTAGTGAAATCATGCAGAAACAATGCAAATGTTTTTTTTTTATCTCCTCAACTCATAAGTAAAAATGAAATATATCTCTATCTATCTATCTATCTATCTATCTATCTATCTATCTATCTATCTAGCTATCTATCTATCTATGTACATATATTATACATAATACATCAAGTGCAGTAATGTGCATATTAAAAATGTACAGAAGGATGATTAAATTCTGCAAAACAGAAGCTTAGTGATTTTGGTAGGAGACTAAGTTTATATTAGATAAGTGCAATTTTCACTGCTCAGAAGATAGTGAAGAATGACTTATTTATGGGCCAACAGTTACGTCACATGTGAATAGCTTGGTGTCCCTGCCTAGTCATCCTATACTGAATATCTATATTTGTACTACAAATGGTGTACAACTATGAACTGTTACATCTTAGGCATTTTGGAAATAAAGACATTGCTGAAATGCACCTTTGCAAAACATACCACAGACCTGGCTTTACATATTTATTTATTTGTTTGTTTGTTTATTTATTTATTTATTTATTTAATTTGTTGACTGGGGTAATGTACTGAATACCACTGGACTGATTTCAGTCTCTAATTATATAAGCATTAAAGATATTCATATTAAATAAATTTTTATGCTGTTATAGTTAAGTATCATTTTGACTGCAGAAAACACCAAATAAATGAATGGCTTTCTGTTAAAATGTGGCAGTGACCTTCATATGTAAGAAAAAACATACCCTTGCTAATCTTGTACCAGATCACGTTCTATTCTCTTTTGATGTGATAATTAAGGCTTGGAAATGATTTCCACCTAGATATACATTTCCCTCTGCAGCAGACATTATGGGTAGCAAGGTGAAAGGCCATCAATGCAAGATGGCTTTGAGATTAATTTTAATAGGTAGGTGTAGCATAAGATGAGATTCTTTGAAACTGTCCAGGGAGACAGATTAAGACTTCTGAGCCCCCCAGATTATATTTCCGCTGAAGAATTATGTAGTTTCAGCTGTTCAAGTAGGTATCTGTTACACAGAACATTAGTAATCTCTAAATCTTTTCTTGTAGCTATGAAAACTTCTTTGTTGGATTCAGAGCTGACATTAAGTAAATTAGATGTTTTTATGTTTTAAAGTGCACTTTGAAATTCTCTGATGTTATACAAAAAAACAAATACTTATTGATTTGTTAAAATCTTTACTACCGGACAGAATACCATTAGATTTAGTCTTTATGATGGACTCCTTATCAGGACACATACTCCAGAGAACAGATATTGTGCAGTACATTTGGGATGGACTACAGATAATATGAGTCTGTCTGAAATATTTGCCTGCTTTGGATTTGCTTAGAAATCGTCACAATCCTTGGCAATACAGGCAGGCTATTAGACATCTAGATGCCTTGTAGTGGTTCTGTATCATGGGCCACCACTCTGTCTAACTAGTGACACAGTATGTCTGTATTCTTGGCCACAACTACAGCAAGAGAAATAGAGCAGCTGCCCTGGGTGCAAGCTGTTGGGAACACTGAAGGCAGGTGCTGTTAGGACAGTATAGGCACTGAAAAATGATAGCTGACATTGTATTTATAGCTGGGCTGAAGTGCTTAATATGAGGTGTGTATGTGTGTGTGCTACTAACTGTGGCATGCTGCTTGTTGAAGTTCTTTTTTTTTCAATTGCAAGAGAGCAGAGAGCTGCCTCTCTATCTCCTGCTGTCTCTCTCTTTCTCTCTTTTTTTTTTTTTTTTTTTGTAGTTGAGGAGGTGGCTGTTTGAAGATATGTACAGAGTGCTATAAAAAGTAGCTGTGGTTTATGTTGTTGAATTGCTTTCTTTCTATATGTGCAAGGCACCGACTACAAAAAAAATAAGAATGTTTCTTGCTGCATAAGACAGGTGCAATATAAATTTATGAACCATTGATATTTTACAGAAGATTCTCTTTTGTTATACAATCAATGACATTCCTTGTTCCCTTGTCCAGATATCTCTTTTCTAATACACCCCTTACCTACAACTGGCTTAAACCATTAATCATTACCCTTCACCTATGCCTCACCATTTAACCACATGACTATTATTGTCTTATTAGAATACATGCCACATCATATATTCCTCATAACACAATGATCTACTGTATTTAATACTGGACCAAGTCTTTCTTTCTCCATTTGATTTGATGCACGTAGATTTTGTTCTGTTGCAGTGCAAATCTATTTAGCCAGCAGAAATTATAATGCACCTTATACTGACTGATTTTACCTATCAACTAGACAAACTGTTTTTACTTATATCACTCTTCTTCTCCAAAATATGTGGGAATATTATCTGGTTATGCCCATCCATTCTGAATGCTGTTCAATAGTTTATTTTTACAAACATTTACAATAGGATGAGTGGCTGTAGTATTTTTGCATTTTGATATTGTTTGCTGCCTACATCTGCAGTTCTTCTGAGGTGGTACAAATATGTTGCAGAATGAGTGACTTGCTTGACATTTCTTCAGTTTTCCTTCTACGCTTGACATTTCTTCAGTTTTCCTTCTACCCTTCATCCCTGGCTGTGTGAACTAAGAGGTGGTTTCATAAATGTGTGTATTATAAAGATATAGATATAGATATAGATATCGATATAGATATAGATATAGATATAGATAGACTATCCCCAGGATTCATGAAGCTTGCGCCAGGCGCAGGCGTAGCATAGGTGGTATAACGCCAAACATGGCCGCCGAGTGATTCAGGTACGATCCAATTCCACGTGCACTACCAGCATATGCCAGATCTGTGCAGCCCTTGGCTTAGGTATGCTAATCACCCCATGCGCAGTGCCACACCATGCAAATGAAGGTACATAGCGATTCATGAAGTGGTGCAGGCGTAGCGTAAGCCCACAGAAATGTAAACCAAAAAACACAGTTTACATTTTTCCAAACAGAACATCGGAGCTATGAAAGCGGACCACACTCATGTATTACAAAGTTAACATATGCCAATGGCTAAATATACAGCCAATGGCATAAGAAAAGATGCACAACACCTAAAAAACAACATTTCATGTCAGGTCCACAGTAACGCAAAGTACAACCGCAGGGCATGTGTGCGCAAACGGGAACACAAAGAAAATATAAACAAATGTCATAAAATCGCAATGTAATACAAATCATGATTTCACCATAATACTCAATGGTATGCATGGTACACTACAACCAAGCTGCAAGGGTTGCTAAGGGTCTGTGACAGTGTTTGGCACGGTAACCAGGAATTAGTAGTCAATGCCATGCAAATGAGGCAGGCAATAGTGAATCGCAAACGTCCCGCCGGACTAAGGATGTACCATATGGCGCAGCGCTACAACACTGAGGAGTGGCTTAGAGGTATACATGACAACAGCAGTAGGGTGTGCCACCATAGCTGTAAGCACATTGGAGCAATGCAAATCTGGCTTGGCCGTTGCTAAGCAAAGCTGCAGGACAGGGGTGGGGAGGTAGGTATACCATCATTTAGCTGAGAGCACATATGGTGCCTGAAAGTGCATGTGTACAGGGAGGAAAATGTGCCCGAAACCTGGTAAGCAGACTCACGCACCGTTCACCATAGCTCAAACAGGAAGGTCAGGGGAAGAAAATAAGGAAATGCCGCAGTAGGGTAATTGGAGTACAACTGAGCAATTAACACCTATTAACTCACAGCGGGCACTCGATGGCAGCTGACAAGTCTGCTCGCAGAAACCTGCAAAACAGGATAGGGGAGGTGTCGGATTGCAAAGAAAAGAGAACTGTCATAGCAGAGCAAAGCAAACCTGCAGTAGACTGGCCATAGAACACATTACGCAAGATAAGCCAGGTGTAAGAAAGTACAAATGAAAGCAGGCTGCTGGATGCATGCCAGAAAATGGAAGGTGAAACGTGAAGAAATGTAAAGGGAAGGGCAAGAGGTAATCCATGGCAGCCAAATGTAATTCAACACCAAATTCACCACAATAGTAGTTCCTGTCATAAAACATATAAGATACCCTGTAGCTACGATCGTACATACAAACCCTATGACATCATCGGTGTTCACAGCACAATAGTATAAAGCGTGAAAGCACCCCACTCACACCTGTGTATTCCCAAACACTTCACCATAGGTGTAAACATATGGGGAACCTTTACAATGTTCATGTTGGGAGCTGCCATAGCTGTGATTCATCACCATGTGTTAGAGACTGATGGTGTTGTGGAGGATGATGCTGACAGCCACCACAGGCCCCGGAGGAGGAGAAGAGTGTTCAGACCAAGGGTAACCTACCAGGGGCTATATGATCTTGAGATAGTAGAGCATTACAGGGTGGACAGGACATCTTACAGCAAATAGATGAGCTGTGCCAGCCACACCTGAGATCCAGAAACAACTGAGGGGAACCCATCCCAGTGGACACGAAGGTATGTGTAAGCTTGCGAATACTAGCCACAGGTACCTCTCAAAGGCCAACTGGAGATATAATGGGGATCTCACAGGCATCAGCATCCAGGGTACTACACCAGTTCCTGGATGCCATGTTACCACATGCCAATGAGCATATATACTTCCCCCGAACTCAGGAGGAGTTGGCCAGCAATATGCATCTCTTCCACCATGTGGCATACTACCCAGAGGTAGTGGGTGTGATAGACTGCACACACATACAAATCAAGTCACCACCCGGTGAGCATGGTAGGCGCTACAAAAACCACAAGGGATACCACTCCATCAACTGCCAGGTCATGTGTAATGCCTAGGGTATTATCATGGATATGTGTGCTGACAACCCTGGAAGCTACCATGACTCCCACATCTGGCATGCCTCACAGCTGTATCAGGTATTTGTCAGGGAAGACATCCCACATGGCCACCTTGTGGGGGATGCTGGCTATGCACTGGAGCCGTGGATGATGACTCCCATCAGAAATACACACACACCCATGCAAGAATGCCATAATGAGGCACACGCACAAACCAGAATCATCATAGAGCGTGTGTTCAGGATGCTGAAATCACAGCTCTATTGCTTGGACATATCTCGTAGAGCCTTGCAGTACTCTCCAGGCACATGTGCCCACATCCTCATAGTATGTGCCATGCTACATACTATGATCCTGCAGAAACAGCTGCAGCAGGGACAAAATGGTGAAGGCCCTCACAGCCCACCATAATTGCCAAGGCCATCACAGGCACAGAGGGATTCAGACCACGAACACCCTGTGCCAGCCCCAGTAGGCAGACGGAGGTGTGCCCAATATGTCTATGCCTTGGCAAAGAGGGAACATATAGCACATACTCTGACAGTGTAGGCCCCTATTGACTGACACACCTCTCCACCTGCACACACAGTAAAATGGATGGCACACACACACGACCACCTGTAAATTGTAATGTATAGGTGGCCTACTGTGCGAATCTTACATAGGCAGCCCTCAGCCATTGTACACAGAATAGCTATTGGGACAAGGAATGTCAACACCTGAACAGTACACGCACCTATCAGCATATGTCAGTACTGTGTATATAGGTTCCTAGGTACATTGGTAGGCACACGCCCGATTGTCAGAGTCCATTCATCAATCAAGGCAAACAGTGTCTGCTGCTGCCACAACATCAAGTAACCAACTGTTGCTCAGTGGAGCATTGCCAACTGTGGGATCCATGTGTGTAATCAGTGTTCCCCACACACTCTGCATGGATTCCCTGGTGCGTTAATGAGGGGTTCCATATAATGTAATCATGGATGTACTGGCAAAGCATGGGGTGTATCCATGACAGGTATCTGTCACCCCAGCATGCCCCACCTACGGTTGTGTGAAGGTGTAGCACATTATAGTGTGTGGCTCACTGTGACATACATACCCAATGCTGGAGCACATTCATTAAACATCACTTGGACATACCATTAATAGGTCTCATCCATAAGTAAACTTACTGAGTTACCCATTTGATCGCAGTATGGAGTAACAGCTGTAGTACAGTCCACATACAAAACGCTATAACATGTGTACAAATCCCAGATGCCCAAGTGGTAAATGCAGTGACTGTCGTGCATGTTCCCGGTCCCACGTCCTGCAAGGGATGTAACGTAATCCCAAAGGCACGAATAATGCATGTCGGATGCAGGTCATCAGATCATGTTTAGTACATGTTAGGGGGAAAATGTGTTGCCCAGTGCTGGTAAGCGTCATTTAAATATGACTATACGGATATGCGCGAAACAGGGCTAAGCATCTCTGAATATTGTGCAGATCACAGTCAGTGATGTCCAGAACAGCTGAAACCAGCATTATTCATCCCTGTACTAATAGTGCCTGCTCTGAAGGGTAAAATTATCACTGCCAGGAGTAGAACACGCAATCATGTACACAATCACCTAACACTAAGCTACCCAAGATGTACCAACGGCAGGTGTGTAATGTGACAGGTTCAAACACAAACGTGTGGAGTCCAGGTAGCAGTATATACCGACATGTACACAATGAAAGGTGTATTCTGCCTGTCACTCTCGCTGTTTTATATATATATATATATATATATATATATATATATATATATATATATATATATAGACTGTAGTATTTGCTAGTAATTACAGGTGTGGGGGTATGTGAGACTGGAATTGTAGTGAGTGTGGTTTCCTTCTCCTCCTGACTGGTTATGCCAGTCGGGCGCTAGGATCCGCCACATAACACAAGCACTCAGGTCACTCCAAGGCAAGTACAAATATGACTCAGTCATTGTCCATGCTGGTGTGAATGACCTGAGACGTACCTCCCTGGACTACATGAAAAGAGACATAAAGGAGCTCTCTGATGATGTAGCCCAGGCCCATATGACCCTGACCTTGAGTAGCATCTTACCCTGACCAAGAATGATGCCACAATATGAAGACAAGATGATCAGTTTCAACAACTGGCTTAAGTACTGGTGTCATTCAAAGGGGATCCAATGCCTGTCAGCTTGGGATGATATGCTCGACAAGCCACAATGCTTCACTAGGGACGGCTTGCACCTGTCACCCCTGGGCTTTCGGATATTGGCAAAGGCTCTTGCTACCCCCATAGTGCCTTTTTTAGGCAAGGCTTAAAAGACAAACCCACCTCCATAGGTATCACAAGGGATAAGAAACTAAGAGTAATGCTACTCAACACCAGAAGTCTAAACCTCAAGATGCATGCACTCGAAACTCTCCTTAGCATGGAGAACATCGATATCTGTGCAGTAACAGAAACCTGGTTCAGCACCCCAGCACTACCAGGTTATACCTCATACCATGCTTTTCGGCCCCAAAACTTGGACCGAACCACAAAAGGAGGGGGAGTATCGATATTCATCAAAGATACCCACACCTCCAGGTTGGTGGCAAAGCACGAAGCATCAGAGACTATCCAAGTGCAACTAACAGTGGGTAAAACTGCCTTCCAGTTTATAGCCTGCTACAGACCACCCTTCCAAACCCAGGAACCCCACTCGGCCTTCCTGAGAACACTGGAAAATATGAAGGTCTCTCCAAACACCATTATATTGGGCGACTTCAACTACCCAAACATAGACAGGGAGCATTACTCTAGCTCCAACACCCTAGCCCAAAGGTTCCTAGAATTTATAAACTCAAATGCTATGGAACAACTTGTTTCCACTCCCAGGAGAGGGGAAAACATACTGGACCTGATCATCACCAAAACGGGGACTCTATGCTCCAGACCAGAAGTGTATCCCTCACTGGTAAGATCAGACCATAAACTAATCTCACTGGATATTCACATCCCGACCCCACCCCATGCCCAAAAAACCACAGTGAAAAACTTCTCTAAAGCAAATTTCACACTCCTCAAAACAGAGGTGGAATCCTTCAAAGCCCCCGGGCCTGTGGAAAATATGGCCCAGACCGCAGAATCCTTTATAAACGCATTCTATGAACACCTTCAGGAATGCATGGATCATGCGATCCCAAATAAAACCAAGACCCAATCCTCCAAAGGCAGATGTCCTGTCTGGTGGACCCCAGCCATAAACAAACTATACAATAGAAGGAGGAAGCTACTAAATGATAGAGCAAAATCCCAAAAAGGGAAGGCAACACTGATCAGTATTAGCAAAAACTACGGGCACACATAAAATTGTCTAAGGCCAGCTTCGAGAGAAAAATTGCTCAGGACACTAAGGATAATCACAAGGCTTTCTTTAGTTATGTTAGGATCCTGGGTGGTAATTCCAGATATGCTCAGAATTAGTCCAAAATGACAAAAAATACACCGAACCCACAGACATTGCCAACATCCTAGCTGACAGGTTCAGCGCAAACTTCTCCCCCCCCCCAACAAAAGGGCAAATATCTATCCCAGCAGAGTGCTGCCCCCCTGACATCTCAGATGCTCAGGTAAGAGCCACCCTCTCCAAAGCAAAAAACACAGCATCAATGGGACCAGATGGTGTCCCGGGCTGCATCCTACATGAACTCCAAGAAGAGCTAAACCCAAACATAAAACTACTGTTCAATCTCAACCTTACTACAGGATATGTGCCCAAAGAGTGGCGTACAGCAACAGTGGTCCCTCTCCATAAAGGTGGTGCCTCAACGGATCCTGGAAACTATCACCCCATAAGCCTGACTAGCTTGGTCTGCAAAGCTATGGAAAGGATCATCATGGACCTCATAAATAAAGATATTGGGGACCTACAAACACTGGATCCTACCCAGTTCGGCTTTGTTAAGGGCAGATCCTGCCTCTTAAACCTGGTTGATTTCTTTGAAACAGTCACCAAGGCCATTGACGAGGGGAAGGTGGTCCACACAGCCTACCTGGACCTCGCAAAAGCCTTTGATACAATACCCCACTCGGGCATTATAGATAAGCTCACCAGATTAAATATAAACCCCTATGTCACTAGATGGATTGCAAACTGGCTCAAGGACAGAACCCACATGGTTAGAATTGCTGGAGCCATGTCAGACTCCAAACCAGTTACAAGTGGTGTCCCACAAGGCTCAGTCCTGGGACCTCTCTTGTTCGGTATATATTTCTCGGAGGTACAGGCCAACACGAAAGGACTGTGGCTGACCATGTTCGCAGATGACTGCAAACTGGGTGCCATAATCGACTCTCCAGCCGACACAAGCATCCTCCAAAAGGGCCTCAGAGAAAGAGACAACTGGTGCCAGAGCCATGGCCTCAAGCTAAATGCCAAAAAGTGTATAGTCATCCCCTTTGGCAAAAACAAAGTGCCCACAAATTACCACATAGGTGGTAATCCATTAAGTACAGAAGAAGTAATTAGGGACCTGGGGACCCAAGTTGATAGCAATCTCTCATTTGACAACCACGTGGCCAAAGTGGTTAGAAAACATTTTATATAGCCCACCTAATCATGAAGGGATTCACATCTAGATCAGGGGAGGTCATCGTGCCTTTTTACTCATCCCTCATCAGGCCCATAATTGAGTACAATGCCCCTTTTGGGATGTACCTTACCAGACACCTGCAGCAACTGGAAAGACCCCAAAAGTACCTCACCAAGAGGCTCAAAGGGCTCAAACAGATGCCATATGCTGCCTGGTTAAAGAAACTCCAGCTCTACTCAGTGGCATACCGCCTGTTCAGAGGCGATCTGTGCCTGACGTATAAAGCCATGTCCAGCCCGGAATTAATAGACATGCTGCACCTCAGAAAATCCAAATCCCATTGAGTTATGCGCTCGAGAGACTTGAACCTCAGCACTGAAATAAATAGGACATGCTGGAGGGACAGATTCATAACCCAGAGGC
This sequence comes from Protopterus annectens, assembly GCF_019279795.1. Classification (NCBI taxonomy): domain Eukaryota; kingdom Metazoa; phylum Chordata; order Ceratodontiformes; family Protopteridae; genus Protopterus; species Protopterus annectens. The sequence goes on along the minus strand of NC_056728.1, from coordinate 1,477,498,504 downwards.
TCCCTTCACTCTCGAATAAAATCCCAGTCCAGGTTAGGCAGAGTCCCTCATTGAATCTCTTCAAGAGGAATCTTGATGAGTGGATGGGAGATCATAGGCTTACCCCGGGTATCACTTCTGTGTCACTGTTAGACAGAGGCACAGTATACTAACTTCGAAAAAGGGCATAGCAAAATAAATTTAAAATGGGTGGCGAAAGCCAAACACATTCTGGCTAGGCTTATAAATGCCCTAGGGCAGATAGCCTAGTATGAACCTATGAACCTATATATATATATATATATATATATATATATATATATATATATATATATATATATATATATATATATATATATATATATATATATATATATATCAAAGGGTGATAGAGAGATATATGTTGATATATACAGATTCACCTATATCAGCAAATATGTAGATAGGTCAATGACATGTACACAACCATGGAGGTACAAATAAATAGGATATTGCCAACTATGGAATGTGTCACATACCGACATGCGTAATCACGAGGCTGAAAGACCGAAAGAGCACAGTACCGGAACACTAGAACCGCGTGTAATATTTTCACGATATTAAGGGACATTTAGTTATCACTGCGGGTGTTGCGGTCCATGTAGGTACTGTGTTCAACTGTGTTTGTGATTGCCGTAGTCTGTGTATGTGTGTGTTGAGGGTGCAGTGTGCATTTCCATGGGACTGTAATGTGTGTGTGTGTGTGTGTGTGTGTTTGCATCGTGTGTCTGTTACTGCTAACTCGGAGGTAGATCATTACGGTAGGTGTGGTTATAGCTGGCCATAGGCATATGGTTACCACCTGTCCCACTTTAAGAGGGACAGCCCCTCCCTGGGCAGTTGTGTCCTGACAAAAAATATTAAAAAGGGCAAACATCCGAGATTGTAGGACATAATTATGTCTCATATATTCTGTAATAGTTGCATTAAATAGTTATGTCTGTATCTAAAAAACGTAAATGCTACATGAACCATGATAAGTAGCTAAAGTGCTACAAGAATAAGTATGTATTCAGGATAAAAGTATGTGCTATCCTGTGTACTGACCGTGGGTATGTGTCGGCCTGTAAACACCGATGTGTGTCCTGCAAATGTCCCAATATGGCCATTTGAAAAGGTGGCAACCCATGCCAAAGAGGTTCAGTCACCAACACAACTGCAATGAGTGCAAATATCTGTGACAGAAATACATGGGACAGCTGTCATTTAGTAACATTCCTTTACATATCGCTGTATTTCCAGAGGTATGGAAGTATCAACCTCACCTGCATACTATATAGAAACCAATTAACAATGGCTCAATGTATAAGCCCGTAACAACCATAGTTTCAGTCTACTAACTGATAGGTCTTCAATTAGGGAAGGAGCCCACACACATATATGGAATAAGTAGAAATGCAGTCCACACAAACCTGTATATGCTATGTACACCCACGTACATCTGCCACACATGAAACAATAGCAATACAGACTGTAATAACATCACAAACATCCACTCACTCAATTACATCTGCAGAAGCGTTAACATACCTTGTGAGAAACACATTTGTAAAGGCACCATGTGAAATTGTAGCTGTTGTATAATGGAACAGACAGTGATGTTACAGGTTTTGTTTGCAATAGTCCCTTATCAGATGATTGAGATGACAGGTACACTCACATGTAGAACCACATACTCTAGCCATCACACACAATCCACGGGGGACATGAATCCAAAATATCCGTGTCTCTACAAATAGCAGTTGCAATTCCACACAACAAAACACATACAGGCCGTCTCCACAAAGGTAGGGCAAAAGGGCAACGCCCAAGTGGAGAATTCAATTATACCCAACTGTTGCCACGTAATTGGTGAATGGAGTAGCTGCACAGCTGATGTGCATGTAATAATTTACTCAGGAACACCAATTGGCGGCAGGAAACCACATGTTATAGGTATCGACGTATATAAGGATGACTTGCCATACATTCAAACCGTATGCTGATACCATAGAACCGTTTAAACAGTAAAGGTTTTAGAGAGATATGTACGAAAGGTATGTAGAACACTCAGTATGTTAGTGTATGTATAGCCTGTTTTAAATTAATTAAAAATGTCCGCAATGCATAAAGTGGGAAAAAGGTATTATGTAGTGACGTCTTGCTGAGCATAGTAATGCTTGTAGAAATTGTGTGTCCTGCTGTGGGCCACAAGGTAAACATCACAGACACCACAAGGGATGCTACATGAGGGCTTTAAAGAGAACAATTCCACACCACCCACCGTCAGTGGTAGGGTATGTCCAACAAGTATGTTCCATAGCAGGGGATAGTATATGTTGATATAACTGTCACAGTAGGCATGTGTATGGGCACATAACAACAATAACATGCCTAAGGTGGTCCTGCTGTGCAAGTATGCTTTGCATTATGGGATAATATGTAAACTATGTGTAATGTACAGTATTGTAGGTAGATATGTCAGATATTCTACACAGCATAACAGTTATATCATGCAAACAAAAGGTATCGTCTATTGGCATGTACAATACACAATAACAGGATACATATGGCTTGTAGTCACGGGACACTGTAACAGCATGATAGCTAATTGAAATGGAAGAGCTACTCAATTAACCATGCACAAAGGACATGTAATAGCTTCACAGGTTCATGGTGAGGTACTATGCTGTCTGGCAAGTCTATGTGTAAGCCCAACTACAGTGTTTACACCGACGGCACCTCTCTAGGGTAGTGTTCTGTCTGTTAACAGCAGAGCCATGTGTTACCTGCACCTCTGCACAGTACAGCCACTGCAGTGATACCTGGCGTATATGTGTGTCTACCATCCACCAAGTGAGGTATCTCATAAACAGTGCTACTGAGTGTCCCTGCGTGATGTACATAGGAATCATGTTCCAAAGCATGGTGAGTGCCTGGTTTTGGAATGTAACCCTCAAGAACATCCCACTCATCATTGCGTTTGTGCACATATCCATGAGCATGTTGCTCTCAGTGGCTTTTGCTTATGTTGCTTATGTGGAGTATATCCATGGATATTGTTGTGGACATGCGCCCTGTATGTTCAGCAGAGGTCACCCCTGAGTATGCAAATGTGTACAGTCATGGTGTCCGTAGTTCTGCCGCATACATCAACCTTTGGAGCTCAATAATCCTCATGGTGTGTTAATGTTGTGGTATGTAAAGCCGTTGCTGTTCTGTAAGGTACACCCTAAACAGGGTGTTGTACCCTTGAATGTGTGTATACGTCAGGAGTTTAGAGGTACAATGGGTGCCTTTGTTCCGGCTACAAACCCAGTATAGATAAGGGTAGCCACGTAGAAGGATATCCAGGCCACATTGGCAATATGGTTATCAAAGGAGTGGGTGCTACATACGTGTGAACTAAGATCCCGTATAATGTCACATGTATGTAGGGGACTACCACCTATGTGATAGTCAGTGGGTGATTGGTGTAATCCAAAGGGGATGTTCATACACCATGTGTCATGCAGCTTGAGGCCATGTTATCGACATCAGATATCCGTCACAGTGACACCCTTATGGAGGGAATCTGTATCAGCTGGTGGATCAATCATGGCGCCTTGTATGCAGTTGTCTGGAAACCTAGTCAGGGAAAGTCCCTCTGTGTTAGCCTGTACCTCAGGGAAGCATATACCGAACATGAGGGGCCCTATGACTGAGGACTGTGGTATGCCAAGTGTAACTGAAATACAGTAGGTACTACGGTATGCTACCCTCATTGTGTGGGTCCTGTCCGTGAGCCACTTTGCATAACATCCTGAGACGTAGGGGTCGATGTGCAGGTGGATGTGTATGTTGTCAATACCAGAATGGAGAACGGTGCTGAAAACCAAAGAGAGGACAATGTAGGCTGTGTGGCCCCTTTACCATCATCAACTACCCTGGTAACTGTATCAAAGGAGTCTACCAGGTTTAGGAGCCATGGTCTGGCCCTAACAAGTCCAACCTGGGTGGCATCAAATGTCTGGAGCCCACCAATGTCTCTGTGAATGACTTCCATGATGATGTGCCCCATAGCCTTGCAGAACAGTCCAGTAAGACATATGGAGCAATAGTTCTTCTGGTTCATTGTGGCACCACCTGTGTGGAGTGTGATAACTGTTGCTGTGCGCCATTCAGGGGCCACAATGTCTGATACAAGGCTATTAGTGAATCTGGTGGCCAAGTGGGGAGACATGTCGTTCTGAGGTTTGTGTAAATCACAGCCTGGGATGTTGGATGGTCACATGGAGTCTGTGTTCCAGGCCTTAGAGAGTGCAGGTTGGAACTGTGTAGTTGTGACCGCAGGGACCCCGCAATGTTCCTGCATGGATTATGGCCCTGTAGGGAGTGAGAGGGTGTAAAGTTAGCATTGAACCCATCCACCAGGATGTTGCCAACATCACTCGGTTCTGTAATGTTCCTGAGTAACCGTCGTATGTCAGAGCAGATGTGGGTATTGCCATTGACTACTGACATACCTCCATAATGCTTTGTGGTACACCCTGGAATTTGTCGCAGTAATGTTTATGTAGTTAGGTTTGGAGGATGTGATAAGGGATCCCGCAGCCCTACTGAGGCTGACCAGTGAGCTACCCCACCCATGGGATTGTACTCCACTTTGCAACAGCCTCCAACTTTTGTTGTACATTATGTCCATGGAACTGGACCCCCAGAGTGGCATCCATTATCTGGTGGGTACCATCATGGCTCTGTTTGGAATAGCATGATGCATGCAGTCGTGTAAGTGCTAATGAAGTGCACTGGGGTATGTTTCAGCATTTGTATGTACATTGTCCATCTGCACAGGTTTACTACTGCTGTCATAAGACGTCTGTAGTAGGCATTGTACTAATCTTGCACTGTGTATGCCATGAAGGGTCTAGTGCCGGGATGTGGATAACAAGGGTGATTAGCATATGTTCAGAAACTACCAACGAGGGGATAACCATAGGTGTGGAACACCAGTGACATGTTGGTAATGTCCATGTTTAGGATATTGTTGGTCTTGGTGGTGGTGTGTATGGGTTGATCCAGCCGAGTGGAGGTTATGAATCCTGGACAACGTTGGCTTAATGTGTCAGTACATGAGTAGCTATCCCAGTTAAGTGTGGGGTAGTGTCAGTCGCACATCAGTAGTACCTGTCTGAACCCTACTGTCCAGTACACCAAGAAATGAGGGCCGGTAACCGTGGGGTATGTTGTTGAATCCGTAGCATGTTACAATGTGTATAGCAGTTCTGGCCACAGTTGCACGTGGATCACCTCTGATGCATTGTGCTAAGTAACCAGCCAGGAGGTGTGTACAACATAGTGAAATATGGACACACCTCAGCCGTGGGTGTTCCGGTCCAAGTTACATGACTGAAAGGTGTGGTCTGCATATAGCCTGTCAGTGCAGGTGTGCTCTGCAGAGCCTAGAGGCAGGTCTCAGTCACTGCAGAGATATTGAAGTGGTCCATTATAAGGAGTGCCTTGCCTGCGTGCATCAGAGATGATGTCAAGCATTGAGTCACATGACCCCATGTTTTGCTCGCCTGTTCCCGTTCTGGTGGTGAATGTTATTGGAAACTGTGCAAGACAGGCAGTATAGGAGGAGCAAGAGCCTTACATTTTATCTGTACTCCCAGGGCTGACAGGTGCAGGTCATCTGTGCCAAAGCATCGTGTTTTGTTGACCATGTCATTCAAAATGGACAGATACTGGATGCCTGTGGAATGACAGCAGAAGCATAGGCAACTGTTGAAGTGAAACAGTCAGTTGTTATACAGTGGTATCTAGTCTGGATGAATGCAGAATGCTCCCCAGGGCTTGGCCGATACCTTCTGGGCTACAAGACCGGAGAGCTATTGCATGTCCCTGCACATGCAGTCTGGGAAGTTACATCTCAGGGCAGTCACACTAACATGGAGAATGACAGTCAAATTGTACCTGGTGAGGTGTGGCATGGGTGCATAGGTTATGTTGCAGAACCAGTTACCCAACAGCTAGATGTAAGCGACTATCGCCTTGTGTAGCCTGTTGAGTGGGGCATCAGTGTGACCGCCTACAGAGTCACCTATGACTAGTGTATTGGGTATGTTATAACACCCTATTGTCTGTATTTGATGGGCACACATGAGTCTGTGGGCTATAAGTAATTGTTGTTGTGTTTGGTGATGGGGGCTGCCTCTGGTGCCTACACAGAGTATGGAGAGTTTCTGCAAATGTCGTACTCATACTATGTGTGGCCTGTGGTGGTGGAGATGTTGTGAGACTATGTGATGAGTGGGTTGTGTTGCAAATGTTACACGTCCCCACATGAATGTCAGGTTCAATCTGGGTTGGTGAGAGGATTACCCCCAGCATGGCTACATATGCGCATCTCCCACAGGCTGTAGTGTCGTATGTTGGGAGGTGAGCATTGACTGTGTACATGAGACAATTGCTCTATTGCCACATGTTCACCATATTCATCATATAGACAGGCAATAGCACTGGTATGTGACAGTTGGACATGCCTGTGTATTCAACCACGTTTCACAAGATATGTGAGTTATGTGTGTACAACAGCTGTTGTACTGTAAGCAAGCTGGAAATGTAAGGACAGACAGTGTACTTGTAAGAAATGAGTTGGAATGGGTACTATAGTAATTAGTAGCTCATGAAGTGCTCACAAGTTCTGAACAAGTGCTGAGCATGAATATGCAATACAGATAGGGTGTTGGATAATATAAATGCACTGCAACCCACACGTGGAGACGACAGTCATAACTGGAGGCACTGCACTATTACCCTGCTGAGTATGGCCTGCAAGTCTATAAACCTTTATCAACGTAGATGTTGGCAGTACAGAAGTAGATGACAGTACGGATGATTTCACACTGCATAGCATACCTGTGACAGGTCATAGGACATCATCATCCATACCGTGTTCCAGCTACACTGAGTATACTAGATATACCTTTTTATGTCACAGGAGTGTTCTACCAGTGACCGTTTGACAGAATCAACACTACAAAAGGTGTCAGAGTGACATGTGCATATCACACCAGTGGCAGCTACAGTAAAACAGGGTTAATGTTTTGTACCCCCCCCATTGTAGCCCATAGCACACAGACAAATGGGAGGCATCTGTGTATGTAAGGATGTGAATGGCCATGACCTAGGAGCAATAGCTGTCTCAGTGTTGTGGACAGCATACAGAATGGGCTTTGTGGATGAGTTGTGTGACATATGTGCACAATCTGACAGCTGATAATAGCATTGTCACCGCTAGGTGAATAACCCTGTACCCATTAACTACCACCTAGGCAATGGTCAACATTATGGGCACTGTGTAAGGGATGGTGCTGTGCAGTTCACCTCCCTGAGTTGATGATGTCTCCAGGCCTAGTAGGTAGTCATACGAGGCACCCATGTCATGACAGGGTGCCATCCATGAGCATGAAGATCATTGGACAGGCATACTCAGCACTTGGGTGACCAATATCGGATCACATATCACCTTTAAGGGGTATTGGCCATGCGTGGATGGGTGATGCCAGCCTTCACAATCCTCACCTCCACTATGCAGCCTGCTGGCTACCTTGCATAAAGACATGTGCTACACTGTGATGTTGGACATGCTACACGTACATATCCTGATCTGAAAGACATACATCATGGACAGCCACTGTCCTACTACAAGGATCGCCACATGCTGGACAGATCCCTGTGCCAAACATGTTACATACTCCTGCCATACCATGA
>NC_056728.1:1477461133-1477490252 GCF_019279795.1 Protopterus annectens | reverse complement strand
TATTACAAGACAACATACATTTGCTATGCTAATAGCTGCGTACAGCTTTAGCCTTCGGGTGAAAGCGCTCACATCCTATGAATAAAGATTCTGTTTTATGGTGATGTGGAGTTGGATTATTCTTAGATGAACGTATTCTCTATCACTACCTGAGGACGTGTTTTTGAGGAGATTACAGCTGTCTGTTCCTGTATGTGCTGTGGACATTTATTTATCACTTTATTTTTGAGCACAGGAGCGTTGTGTCCTACTGTGGTTTTCTTCATTTGGTTATTTTAAAATATATATATATATATATATATATATATGTATATATATATATATATATTTAAAATTATATTGGATAAGAATAGTAGCTAGTGTGTGTTTGTGTATGAATACACACACACATACACACACACACACACACACACACACACACACACACACACACACACACACACACACATATATATCTATGGATCCCTAAAACAACACCGACACGCCACAAAGCCAACACCCAAAAGACCGACACCAAAAGACCGACAACACACAATATCGACAACGCACAAAACCGAACACCATAACACCGACATCCAAAACACTGACACACAACATGTAAACTACACATTACACACAACTATACATGCACTAACCTTAACCCACACCCTAACCCTAAGGTCTGACACAACCGCTCACTTACCCTACCCGCACCCTAACCCTAACTTACTTAACCCACCCTTAAACATATAGTCCGTCACTATCGCACACTCACCCTACCCGCACCCTAACCCTAACTCACTTAACCCACCCCTAAACCTACAGTCCGTCACTATCGCACACATACCCTACCTGCACCCTAACCCTAACTCACTTAACCCACCCTTAAACATATAGTCCGTCACTATCACACACTCACCCTACCTGCACCCTAACCCTAACTCACTTAACCTGCCACTAAAACTACAGTCCCTCCCTATCCCACACTTACCTGTCCGCTCCCTAACACTAAATCCCTCACTCTATCGCACACTTACCGAATCGCGCTCACACCTTTCCATATCGGTGTTTCGTCCGTCGGGATCTCACCTTGTCGATCATCTGAGTCGTCGGTCTTCTCGTCTCCTTCTTTAGAGTGTCGGCCTTCTGGCGTGTCGGTGTACTGAATGGGACCCATATATATATGTGTGTGTGTGTTTCTATGTGTGTGCTGTGTATGTATTGTTTGTTTGTGGGGGTGTGTGTATGCACCACAAAGACCTACAAACACACATATACAAATATATGTTACATTAAAAAATGGTGTGCTTCATAACAACATTTGACAGAAAAAGGGGACTGGTTTAAAACACTAGAAAAAGGGGGAGAGAGTCTAAATTGGTTACTAGAAAGATATAAGGTTGAACAATTCTTCCCACACTTTCAAAAAATAGGATTGTTTAGTACTGTTAACTATCACCATTTTATAAGCCAGCAAGTGTTTAGTAGCCATTTGTTTAACCCCTCACATATAATTGCAAGTCTGTCCATCCATTTGGATGCGATGAACAGTTTCAATAATAGGAAAAGAGTAATTGGAATACGGGTTTGATGTGGTGAAATACCAGGGGGAAAGATATACCCCCAGATTTAGCAAGTTCTGCATGGCATGCAGGAATAGTGCAGGAGCTGCTGGAGGCAATATGGCCACTGTGCGATCCAGGAATAAGCTCCAGGGACATGCACGAGCACTTCTGAACTATGCCTGCATGGACACAGCCCCTGTATGCAAATTTCCCCATTTGCAGGTGAAAACCATGCAAATGAGGTGAATTTGTGATCCAGGAAGCTGTCAGCCGGCCGTGCAGGACTAGTGTAGTGTGCAGAAATGTACTCGGTTAGTAACTGAATACATTTCTGCAAACTACAAAACCGAGCCATAACAGCTCCAAAGAAAGGGTGTATAGTATGCGGAAAGCATGCCAGTGGCCACATATACAGCCATTGGCATGCAAAACAGTTGGCAAAAAAAAAAAAAAGAAAAGAACTTTTATTTTTTTAGCTGATTTCGGCTGTTTAAGCGTAGGACAGCAGTGCACAAAAGGGATCGGGACGAAAATAAAAAAAATACCTGAAATAAGCATTTTAACCAAAATCATTATTTTGCCATTATACTCAATGGCAGGCAGAAGACAACATGGGGGAAGGCTCAGTGTGGGACCTGTAACTATGCATTAGCAGGCAATTCTATGCAAATGAGGGGAATTATACTGAATCCCAGATTTCCCCTCAATGCTAGCCAGCACCCAACCGTGTAAGTACAAGAATAGCATGGTGCAAGCCTATGATTTAGCTGACATAATAGGGGGGTGTCAGGCATACTGTAAGCTTATTGGAGCCCTGTGGCTCTGGTTTGCCCTTAGCTTAGCAGAGCTAAGCAAGGGGGTGTGTCTGATACTGCCTAGCACTCTTTACATTGCCTAAGTAGGTGTGCGTGCTGCACACCGGGTTTTAAAGGAAAAAAAAAAGTAAACAAGGAAATAGCAGCTCTGTACACATCTGTGCACTGTGTTTTCGTGGCGCTCCCCCGGGCTTAAACAGGAAGGCAATGGGAAGGGTAAACAGCAGTAGGGAGGTAGTCAAGGAGAATTAGCATAGTTGGCAGGTGAACTGTATCAGAATCAGCCAATTACACAGGCAGCAGCCCAGCACACTACTATAAACTATGCAAATACCTTTCTCTCTGGTTTTTCACACATACTCTACACCACTGGTGTACACAAGCAGGGAAATTTTAAAAAACAAAAGCAACAAAATGATAGGTGCTGCAGCCGCTATCATACATCAACATGTGGAAGAGGCTGAGGGTGGTGAGTATGAGAATATGAGAATGCTTTCGACCAGCCAACAGTGAGGAGATGAAGAAGAGTGTGCAGACCCAGGGTAACCTACCAGGGGCTACATGAGCTGGAGATAGTGAAGTGCTATAGGGTGGACAGAGACCTCCTACAGCAAATTGTTGAGCTGTGCCGGTCGCACCACACACACAGAACTAACAGAGGGGAACCTATCCCAGTGGATACCAAGGTATGTGTAGCCCTAAGAATACTAGCCACAGGTAACTTCCAAAGGCCTACTGGGGATATCATGGGGAACTCACAGGCATCAGCATCCAGGGTACTCCACCAATTCCTGGCTGCCATGTCATCACATGCCTGCGAGCATGTATATTTCCCCAACACCGGTGAGATGTTGGCTAACAATATGCATCTCTTCCACCAAATAGCAGAATACCCTGAGGTAGTGGGTGCTATAGACTGCATGCACATATGCATCAAAGCACCACCTGGTGAGTGGTGAGCGGAGCAGAGTCTACATCAACCGTAAAGGGCTTCCCCTCCATCAACTGCCAGGTTGTGTGTGACGCCCAGGGCATTATAATTAATGAACGTGTGTGCTGGCTGCCCTGGAAGCTATCATGACTCCCACATCTAGCATCTGCCACAGCTGTACCATTGATTTGCCAATGGGGACATCCCTTACGGTCACCTTGTGGTGGATGCTAGTTACTCACTGGAGCTGTGGCTAATGACACCCATCAGAAATGCACACACATCCAAACAAGAACTCCATAATGAGGCACATGCACAGACCAGAATCCTAATAGATCATGCGTTTGGGATGCTCAAGTCATGGTTCCGGTGCCTGGACACATCCAGTGCAGCCTTGCAGTACTCACCAGCTACATGTACCCAAACTGTCATTGTATGTGCCATGCTACACAATATGATCCTGCGGAAACAGTTGCAGCAGCAACAGCATGGGGCAGGACCACACAGCCCCCCACCATTGCCAAGGCCTGCACAGGCACAGAGGGGCTCGGAGAAGGAACAACCTGAGCCTGCCTCATTAAGCAGAAGGAGGCGTGCCCTGTATGCCCTGGCCTTGGCGAAGAGGCAACGCATAGCACATACACTGACACAGTAGGGACCCAGGGAATGACACCTCTCTCTGACTCACACATTCAGTAAAAGGGATGCCAAACATGACACGACCTGTGCTTAACCATGGTTAGGGAGTGTACTATGTACATCTGACATAGTCAGCCCTCCAGCACCATTCTCAATACTGGCACAGCCACAAAGTAAGTCACTCTTCCTACCAATTGCTGAATGGAGTAGTATGTGTTGTTACTTGTATCTATGGTATGGATGTGAGCATGCAAAGGAATCGGGTGGCTGAATGGGATGCCAGCAGATAGTAGACACCTATAGTGGCAGCATGGAATCTGTAACAAATACTGGTGTCACCATAATATCCAGTACTAGACAAGGTGACAAAACTCACTGCAGGAAATGTGCTGATCCACTTGTGTGTCCATATGACACACACATGCCAGTCAGGGAGGTTAACATACCCAGCAACAGTCCCAGCCAGCAGGGCAGGTGTAGACAAACACAAACAAGGGATGTGCTAAGGCCTCTGATTGATGGCTATGGGTATCATCCCCCCAGGCTACACAGACAGACTACAACAGGTCAGGCAGTGGGATGTTAGTTCTGAAGGGTAAGAAGTCAGAAACTGAAAAGTAGGTCAATCAAACCTAAGACCTGTAGTACACTGATATGCCTCTAGTCAGCATGATAGGTTAGAATAGACAATGAAATGGAGTACCTAACGTACCAGTGTGTACAAGTGTCTGGTGTACACCCCCCCAATCTTATGTAAAAATGTAGTAACAGTCTGGTGTGCCCCCCAATCCTATGTAGAAATGTAGTAACAGTCAGATGCCCCCCCCAATTCTATATAGAAATGTAGTAACAGTCAGGTGTGCTCCCCCAATCCTATGTAGACACATAGTAGCAGTCAGCTGTGCCCCCCATTCCTATGTAGAAATGTAACAGTCAGGTGTGCCCCCCCATCCTATGTAGACACATAGTAACTGTCAGGTGTGCACCCCAATCCTATGTAGAAACGTAGTAACAGTCAGGTGTACCCCCCAATCCTATGTAGAAATGTAGTAACATGTATGTGTCGGTATAATGACAGTGGAGCACAGATTATCTGAGCTGGCCAAGGCAGCAGGATAGATTATAGCATGTGTACGATATGCAGGTCTGCTTGTGTTAGGTTGGTGTGTGTTGTATATTGTGTGAGAGTGGTCAGTATGTATGCATGGTGAGGTTTGTCCTGGTGGCCATTGCCCAGTGCTGCCGATAACAGGGCCATGTTCTCACAACTGCATTGCCAAACACAGTGCTTCCCAGTATAACACATTCCAGCAGTAAGCCATAGTAAATGTTTGGAAGTAATATGTGTCACCATCTGAAATATGGTTATGGTATGAATGTCGGCCCAGATATACAAGCAGTACAAAGAGAGAAGTACCCCAGACAGACAGTGTATAATATTTAACTGTCAAATGGACACACCCTTGGAAATGTACATACAGGTTTCTAGCACATTATCTGGGCTTGTAGTAGGGAATACCGATGTTATCTGGCCAAACATTAGCAGACCACAAAGGTCATAGGAATGATGTATTGAGAAACAGCTGATGTCCATGCACAAGCCAGCATAAGTGGAATGCATCATGCATATTTGTGAGTCAGATAAAAGTAGAGTCCATAGCACACATGCACCCAGCTCAACCCACCACCACCCACAGGTACCTCTGTGGTTTTATCCTTGCTGTAGGGAAGGAGTACAATACCACCTGTGTATGGCAATAGTGAAAGAATGCACCATGCAGAGAAGGTGTCCCATGCAGGTGTGTCCCTAGTTGTAAGCAGCACTATGCCAGCATCCATACCACTGGATCAATATTGACAGAAAGTATTGGCATGAACACCTTGCACACCTACCCTGTCAGCCCAGCAGAATATGGTGTATCACAGTCTGGGACTGTAGGAGTGACAGAATACAACAGCCTGCTACAACTGGCCTGCATCACTACCAAATGGCCTACAGTCCTCTGCCAAAGGCCTGTGTCTCACCCGTACTGCCAATGTATGTTATGTCATGGACTCCCAAATAACAACATAACACAGTCCACAGAAACCAAATGCAGGGCCATGTGTACAAATCACAGTAACATGTCCACCATGTCCTACTACAGGAACTGTGGATCAACACCTAATTACTGCTGTGATGAGGTGATAATTATAGGAAACATATCAGATAATGTTTGCATAATGTATGGAAGAGAACAGAATAATAGGGGGGGCATGGAAGGCATGGAGTGTGTGAAGTCTGAAACTCAGCAGTGTGCACATACTATCTCTGGCTGCAAACACAAGAATGGGTGGCTACAAACCTGCTCATAAACCATAATGTGTAGGGGTAATGTCCAGAATTATGACCCCTGCCTCTGGGTAACCTGTGTGAATCTGTACAGCTGTGAGGTATGGCCACAGCAGGACATGGCCATACTGTCACATCGATGTATGTACAAGCATAGGATTGTCTGCCACCACTTTACCAAGGTGCTGAACTATTTACACAGACCCAGCAACAAGTGTCTGCAGCTTCCTCTCCAGAATGGCATGAGTGTGCAAGAATATGTAGGCTGCTGACCACAATATTGAACACAGCTGCATTCACCCAGTGTTCCCCAGGACATCACTGCAAGCAAATATGTCTACCTGACAATACTTGATGACATAAAACATCACAGTGTATAACAGTACATATGTCTGAATATCTCTGCTAACACCAAGCTCATAGGTTCATAGGTTCATAGGTTCATACTAGGCTATCTGCCCTAGGGCATTTATAAGCCTAGCCAGAGTGTGTTTGGCTTTTGCCACCCATTTTAAATTAATTTTGCTATGCGTTTTTTGAGGTTAGTATACTGTGCCTCTGTCTAACAGTGACACAGAAGTGATAGCCGGGGTAAACCTATGATCTCCCATCCACTCATCAAGATTCCTCTTGAAGAGAGTCAATGTGGGACTCTGCCTAACCTGGACTGGGATTTTATTCCAGAGTGAAGGGAGCCTCTGGGTTATGAATCTGTCCCTCCAGCATGTCCTATTTATTTCAGTGCTGAAGTTCAAGTCTCTCGCGTAGCTTCGATGGGATTTGGATTTTCTGAGGTGCAGCATGTCCATTAAGTCTGGGTTGGACATGGCTTTATCGTCAGGCACAGATCGCCTCTGAGCAGGCGGTATGCCACTGAGTAGAGCTGGAGTTTCTTTAACCGGGCAGCATATGGCATCTGTTTGAGCCTTTGATCCTCTTGGTGAGGTACTTTTGGGGTCTTTCCAGTTGCTGCAGGTGTCTGGTAAGGTACATCCCAAAGGGGCATTGTACTCAATTATGGGCCTGATGAGGGATGAGTAAAGAGGCGATGACCTCCCTGATCTAGATGTGAATCCCTTCATGATTAGGTGGGCTATATAAAATGTTTTCTAACCACTTAGGCCACGTGGTTGTCAAATGAGAGATTGCTATCAACTTGGGTCCCCAGGTCCCTAATGACTTCTTCTGTACTTAATGGATTACCACCTATGTGGTAATTTGTGGGCACTTTGTTTTTGCCAAAGGGGATGACTATACACTTTTTGGCATTTAGCTTGAGGCCATGGCTCTGGCACCAGTTGTCTGTTTCTATGAGGCCCTTTTGGAGGATGCTTGTGTCAGCTGGAGAGTTGATTATGGCACCCAGTTTGCAGTCATCTGTGAACTTGGTCAGCCACAGTCCTTCTGTGTTGGCCTGTACCGCCAAGAAATATATACCAAACAAGAGAGGTCCCAGGACTGAGCCTTGTGGGACGCCACTTGTAACTGGTTTGGAGTCTGACATGGCTCCAGCAATTCTAACCATGTGGGTTCTGTCCTTGAGCCAGTTTGCAACCCATCTAGTGACATAGGGGTTTATATTTAAGCTGGTGAGCTTATCTATAATGCCCGAGTGGGGTATTGTATCGAAGGCTTTTGCGAGGTCCAGGTAGGCTGTGTGGACCACCTTCCCCTTGTCAATGGCCTTGGTGACTGTTTCAAAGAAATCAACCAGGTTTAAGAGGCAGGATCTGCCCTTAACAAAGCCAAGCTGGGTAGGATCCAGTGTCTGTAGGTCCCCAATATCTTTATTTATGAGGTCCATGATGATCCTTTCCATAGCTTGCAGACCAAGCTACTCAGGCTTATGGGGCGATAGTTTCCAGGATCCGTTGAGGCACCACCTTTGTGGAGAGGGACCACTGTTGCTGTACGCCACTCTTTGGGTACATATCCTGTAGTAAGGCTAAGATTGAACAGTAGTTTTATGTTTGGGTTTAGCTCTTCTTGGAGTTCATGTAGAATGCAGCTCGGGACACCATCTGGTCCCATCGATGCTGTGTTTTTTGCTTTGGAGAGGGCGGCTCTTACCTGAGCATCTGAGATGTCAGGGGGGCAGCACTCTGTTGGGATAGATATTTGCCCTTTTGGTGGGAGAGGGAGAAGTTTGCACTGAACCTGTCAGCTAGGATGTTGGCAATGTCTGTGGGCTCGGTGTATTTTTTGTCATTTTGGACTAATTCTGAGCATATCTGGGAATTCCCACCCAGGTTCCTAACATAACTAAAGAAAGCCTTGTGATTATCCTTAGTGTCCTGTGCAATTTTTCTCTCGAAGCTGGCCTTAGACGATTTTATGAGTGCCCGTAGTTTTTTGCTAATACTGATCAGAGATGCCTTCCCTTTTTGGGATTTTGCTCTATCATGTAGTAGCTTCCTCCTTCTATTGTATAGTTTGTTTATGGCTAGGGTCCACCAGACAGGACGTCTGCCTTTGGAGGATTGGGTCTTGGTTTTATTTGGGATTGCATGATCCATGCATTCCTCATATAGCAGAAACAGCACAGACACAATTACCTACAGTAACCCACTATCCTTATCCCATTTTGACCCCATATTGTCAATTGATCTACAGATATCTTGCAAAAACAGTTTGCTATCCATAGGTGTACAACACAAAAGTCTGCACTGGAGTACAATCTACTTGGAATGGATTCACACATTCAATACAGAAGGTCATACTGGGCATGCTTCCACACTTAAAGAAATGAAGCCCAAGTCTGGCAACAACAGTGGACCATACATATCTGACAGTCGCAGATGTTAGTGCATGCACTCCTCAGTACACAGCAGTCAGGCTTTGCACACACATTGGATAGGAATACGCACATATATCCAAGGACAACACACTATAATAGGCCAAAGTACACATACACAGATGTGTGGAAGAGAGTGACAGTGACAAAGAGCCTTCCACCATGAAGCCTGTCCCACTCAACAAATATCCAATTGGCTAAAACCACATGATGTGCAAATGTTAATCACTGCAGACATTTGTATCTGGAATCCCTCAGCACTATAGTGTCTGTGGTGCTAGTGCTAACTGTGCAACATGACTGTACAAGTCAGTAGTCATCTAGCAGTTGTATACATGTACCTGTGGAATATAAACCTGTGTGTGCCTGAGTGTGGTGTGACTGCCTCTAGATGAAAGGGTTATAGCCCATGCACACACACTGCACTCCTCATTGACCTACTATGGTGAGCCTGCTGATGTCTTCACCTTGAAATACACCTTTGGGGAAGTAATAGCCCAGTAATGTCCATGGTGCATCCTATAACTGTGTAATGCTATAGTGTGATGTACTAGTTAGGCAGGAGTTCTAATCCCAAGCGTGGCAACTGTGTGTGTGTGTTTGTGCAGGAATCATGGCCAGTCACACTCACTACAATTAGAAATGCCCTACTTTGGCATGCCTGCTGATGTCATTCACTTTAAAATACACCTTTGGGGAAGGAGTAGCCCAGTAGTCCCCATGGTGTGTCCTATGACTGCTTAATTCTGTAGTGTGATAAACTATTTAGGTAGGAATTATATTCCCAGACATGGCAAGTGTGGATGTTTGTGTGTTTGTTTGTCTGTGTAGGAAGCAATGCTTTTGAGGCCATTCACAGTCACTACAACCTCCAGTGCCCATCTTTGGCAAGCCTGCTGATGTCATTCACTTTGAAATACACCTTTGGGGAAGGAGTAGCCCAATGATTTCTGTGGCACGTTCTATAACTGAGTAATGCTGTAGTGTGATAAACTAGTTAAATAGGAGTTCTATTCACAGACATGGCAAGTGTGGATGTGTGTTTTTTGTCTGTGTAGGGAGCAATGCTTTTGAGGCCAGTCACAGTCACTACAACCTCCAGTGGCCATCTTTGGCAAGCCTGCTGATGTCATTCACTTTGAAATACACCTTTGGGGAAGTAATAGCCCAATGATTTCTGTGGCACATTCTATAACTGCGTAATGTTGTAGTGTGATAACCTAGTTAGGTAGGAGTTTTATTCCCAGACATGACAAGTGTGGATGTTTGTTTGTCTGTGTAGGGAGCAATGTTTTTGAGGCCATTCACAGTCATTACAACCTCCAGTGAACATCTTTGGCAAGCCTGCTGATGTCTTTCTCTTTGAAATACACCTTTGGGGAAGGAGTACCCCAGTAATCTCTGGGGCATGTCCTATAACCGTGTAATGCTGTAGTGTGATAAACTAGTTAGGTAGGAGCTCTATTCCTAGACATGGCAATTGTGAAACATTTTGTGTGTGTGTGTGTGTGTGTGTGTGTGTGTGTGTGTGTGTGTGTGTGTGTGTGTGTGTGTGTGTGTGTGTGTGTGTGTGTGTGTGTGTGTATGTGTGCAGAGATCATTTTTTTTGGCCATTCACAGTCACTACGCACACCTACAAATGGAGAACATTGATAACTGTGCAGTAACAGAGACCTGAGCCAAGCCTTCAGAGAGCACCCCTGCAATACCAGGTACAGCTCTCACCACACCTGTTGGCCACCAAACCAGGATCAAAACAATAAAGGTGGAGGAGTGTCCGTATTCACCAAGGATATTCACACCACCAGGCTACTTGTCCAACAGAATGTGTCTGAAATACCCCGGTGCAAATAACAGTAGGTTAGACTGCATTCCAAATTGTATAGCTTGCTACAGACCCCCTACCATGCCCCAAGATACCACTACAGCCTTTGAAACATACTATGAAATATTATGATACAAGCAAACACCCTAATACTGGGTGACTTACACTACCCTGCCATTAAATGGGAAAACAATTTCTGTACCAACACGTGTGACAAATGGTTTTTGGAAGTCATAATTCCCAATGACCTGGATCAAGTAACCCATAGTCCCACCAGGGGTTCAAATATTCTAGATCTGGTCATTACCAACATGGGAAATCAATGCTCCACATCTTTGGTCACCCCATCGGTGGTCAGGTATGCTCATGAGCTAATCACCCTTAACATCACCATCCCTCTCCCACACCCCAGTACGGAAACTTGCATAACACACATCGATACAGCATATGTCATGCTACACATGTCAGACGTGAGTAACATCATGACAGCCTTGCATATGGGAACTGAAAGGACAACTGCTGAATCATACATGAAGGTACTGTATGAGCACATCCACTTGTGCATGAATCATGCCATCCAATTTTGAACTAAGATGCTCCCCACCAAGAAAAGGATGCCAATGTGGTGGCCCCCTGCCATAAACATACTGTACAGCAAAAGGAGGAAACTTGTGCAGAAATGGGGGACTTTCCAGGATGCAAAATACTCCCTTACCAGCTACAGTAAGAGGCAGAGATCCCTCATAACATCCATCAAAGCTAGTTACGAACATAATAATGCCAAAGATGCCAAAGACAACTGCAAGCCTTTCCGTAGGTATGTGAGGAATCTAAATGGCAATGCTCAGAACTGTTGTGAGCTACAACAGGGTGGTACTAAATCTACTTCTCCCAAGGATATTGCTAATATCCTGGCAGATCGATTCAGTACCAACTGCACCCCATCCCAAACAAACCTAAAAAATCTAAAAAAAATGTTACTACTACTGATACCCAAAATTCAATGTTTGACAAATCTAAAAGAATTTGTTAAAAAAACTTCTTCAGTGTAAAAAATCACAGCTTAGCTCGTCTTAATTTCAACACACTAGTGATGCTTAAATGGTCATTTAAACCTGGTGGTCTATCTGTATCAGTTTTTAACTGCCAAAACAGTTCTCCGAACTCAATTCTAGCTTCCCAATTCCCACCTCTGGGGTCCACAGCAATCTGTTCCAATACTGCAAATCTGATATTCATGTTACTACATGTTAAAGAGTGCTTAAAAAAGGCATTAGTTTCCTTTTCCTTGGAAATTTCATATGTGTTCATAAATTATTTTTCTAAGTGTACGTGTTGTCTCACCTATATAAAAACTGTTACAACTGACGCAAATACCAATGTACACTATGCCCTTAGTACCACAGTTGAGTAGCTGGAAGCCATGAATCTAATACCTCTCAAAGGAATATTCATTTTCTTCTGTTGTAAGATAAATTTACACTGACTGCAAGCACCACACTTGAATGTACCCCTTTTGGCTTTGTTTGCCACTTTATGGTTGACTTTTTTCATCTCAAAAAGGTCCTTTAAATTCATACCTCTCTTTCTAATAAAAGAGGATTGCACAGGAATATATTTCCCTGTTTCTTCATTCACTCTCAATAGTGGCCAATATTTTTTAATATTTTTTTAATAATTTCTTCTACTAGATGGGAAGTGGAGGAAAAAGTGTGGATAAATGAATGATTATAAAGAACCTCCTCTTTATTACCTGGAACTACGTCTGATTGACACGACTCTAATAATGTAAATAACTTGCTTTCCCTGTTGTCCAGTACTTCCTTTACTAGACCCACCAAAAGAGATTCAGGGTAGTCCCTTTCTAAAAAAAGGGAACAAATGTAGTTAAATTCTTGAAGAAGTATCGAATAGTCACTGGTCATTCGAGATGCTCTTATCAATTGACCTTTCACAATCCCTTTTTTCTGATGGTAAGGATGTGCACTATGGAAATGCAAATAGGTATTAGAAAAGGTGGATTTCTTATATAGCTTTGAATGAAAACAGTGATTAGTAGGATCCTTATATAAAGAAACATCCAAATAGTTGATAATAGATTAATTAATAGTATAAGTAAATTTCAAAAAATCAGTACTGTTATTTAAATGAATCATAAATTCCTCAAACAATTCTTTAGTACCCCTCTACAGTACATAAATATCATCCAAATAACGGGTATAAAAAGTGATGTATTGATACCAGGGGGTGTTAAACACAAATTTTTGCTCCCAATAATACAACACACAATTGGTGTAAATGGGGGCACAAGGGGCCCCCATGGCAACCCCTTTCCTTTGTTGATATAAATCACTGTTAAAATATACAAAATTGTTTCTAAGAATTGTGTCAGTGAGGTCAAGAATTAAATTTGTCACATTACCTCCTAGTCCTGCTTCGGAACTTAAAATTTCACCAAACCATTCCATCCCTGTATTATGGGGAATACTAGAAAATAACTCCACCACATCAATAGTGGCAAACCAGATGCTAACATCAAATTTATCTGTGGTGATTTTTTTCAAAAAGTCCCAGGAATCTTTTATAATATGCATTATGTTGTTAATAAATTTCTTTAACTGAGAATCCACAAAAATGCCCAAAGGTTCAGTAATGCTCCCTGCCCCAGCCACTATGGGTCTGAACTTAAGAGCCTCGATACCTTTATGAACCTTGGGAATTCCAAATATAACTGGGATTCTAGGGCAGTCCACATGTAAAAAATTAAACAATTTCTCATTAATACAACCCTGAAGTAAGTGGTCAGTCAACAAATATTTAATTTTGAAATAGGCAATATTTTTATTTATTTTATTTTTATTTATCATTTGTTGACCGGGAAAGTCCGACTAGGTTCCACAGAGCCTGTTTTCAGCAGAGGCCTGGGGAGAAATGCTCCAGATGCATGTCTTTGGATTGTGGGAGGAAACCGGATTACCCGGAGGAAACCCACGCGAACACAGGGAGAACATGTAAACTCCACACAGAAGGCACCGCAGCCGAGAATCGAACCGGAGAACCTCTTGCTGTGAGGCGACAATGTTAACCGCTGCACCACTGTGCCGCCCAATATTTATTTCATTACGTGACACTAAGGAGTAGCACTCAGAATCCTGTAAAATATTGTGGATATACATATTGTATTCATCAATGTACATCAAAACCACCCCTCCCCCTTTGTCCGGTTTCATAATTCTGATTTGTTCGTTTCTCAAGAATGTTAACAACATTTCTTCATCTTCTGACAAGTTATTGTTTGAGGGGTCATGGAAAAAATTAATATGTCTTAAATCTTGTTCCACCATTTCCTCAAAAAGCTTTAAAAAAGAGTTGGTAGGTGGATTGAATAAACTTCTAGTTAATTCACCACTGTCCAACTGTGCACCCTTGAAATAAATTTGCAAATTAAGTTTTCTAATAAATAATTTAAGATCAATAAGTGTATTGACCATAGAACCACCCTTAACAGGAACAAAATGAAACCCCTTAGTAAAGACTCTAAAATACCTGTCATCAATACTTAATTCAGTGAAATTATAAATAGTATAATTGTCCTTTTTACAAATTCTAGGGTCAGTGCTGTTGTTTCCAAGTCCTGGATGTACTTCGTCAAAATATAAATCATTAAAATTCTCATGGGGTGAGGGAATAATCAGATCTTATGTACTTAGTAATTCCGTGTTCTCCCCTGATATCTGTTCCCCCTCCCCCCTCTGAAAGACTGGGCATTCTAAAAAGAGTATTTCCTCTGTTGTCCAGCTAACCTCTCGCTTCTCCTCAGTGTGTCCTCCCCTAAAGGGATACTTTGTTGCTCAGTAGTACTCACACTGTGACCACCACCACCAGAATTGCCATTGTCAACATTTTTAGACTCCTTAAAATTGTTGAAAGTGGGATAAGCTCTATCGTTTTTATAATCATTTAGATCACGGTCTAGTTTTTTTCACCTTCCTATAAATTATTTTATCACAATAGTTATCTGTCTCCACAAACAAATTATCATATTTCTTGACATCAACACTTCCTTTTTGCAAGTCAAAAATCTTTTTATGCAAATTGTTGGTCTCAATTAATAAACTTTCCTTCTGGGACTGATAAACCCTGACCATTAATTTTAACATCTCTATTATTTATTTATTTATTTTACATTTGTTGACCAGGCTAGTTCAGCTGGATACACGTCCATTTTCAGCAGAGGCCTGGGGAGAAAAGCTCCTTGAAAGTAAAGTACAATATTATATATAAAAACAAAACAAAATTTCACAGGTGCAAGTAGAATACAAAATTAAGCTATTTGATACATGAAAGATCATATAGATGTGAGTAGAGTAGAATATAAGGAAATATGTTCACTTCAAAACACATTTGATTGCAGAATCTTATGATAAGTATCTTTTGTTAACATAGTAGGTAGTCTGAAAGACATTTTTGGATATAGATAGAGAATCTAATCAATTTTAAGGCCTGTTATATTTATGGTTTTCATTAGGAAGTTAGTATATACAGTAATAAGACAGGTATCTTTGTGAAAAAAATGACATGAGAGGTTAGTCTAGGTTCGTACAGGTGCATAACCAATGGGATTTGAGGTAGGTTTTAAGCCTGATTTTAAATTGTGTTAGTGAAGAAATGGAGGTCAGGTCAGTGGGGAGAGAGTTCCAGGTTTTGCCCACAGTATTAGAGAACAGAGAGCCCCCAGCCTTATTGTAGGTTTTGCATATTTGTACTAGTATTTTATTAGATGAGCGTAGGGTCTTAAGGTTGCTGTAGGGGGTGATAAGGTTGGTAAGAATTGGTGTGTTATTAGGCTGATACAGGATTTTATAGGCAAATGTTAATTGTTTAAATAGAAGTAGATTTGGTAACTCTAGCCAACCTAGTTGTTCATAATTAATACAGTGATGGGTTCTGAATATAGAGCCTGTTGCAAATCTAGCAATATTGTTATAGGAGACAGCCAGTTTGTTCATGTTGTTTTTTGAGAGGTTAGTGTAAATAGGGGAGGCATAGAGGAGGGTAGAGATTAAGTGGGTCTGGGCAATAGTAGATCTTGCTAGTGAGGTAAGAAAGGATTTGATTATATAGAGGGAGCCTAGTTTTTTGTTGACTGTTTTTATGGTATTGTAAATGTGACTATCAAAGTTAAGGTTATTGTCAATTAGTACCCCTAGGAGTTCTGTGGTAGAGTCGGGGGATATGATGGTTCCATTGTTCGATGTGACAGGAAAGTGTAGTGGTGTGGCCCTATTGGTGGGTGTAAAAAGTAGGAGTTTGTTTTTTTTGGGGGTTCAGGATGAGGCACTGGTGTAGTAACCATTCCTCAACTATATTAAACACTTTTTGGGTGAGAGACTGTAGGTCTGATGGAGTTGGGGCTGAGCATATTAATGTGGAGTCATCTGCATATTGTATTATGGAAGCTTGAGGAATTACAGTATGCAGGTCATTGATGAAAATAGTAAATAGAAGAGGTCCAAGTATAGAACCTTGGGGGACACCGAGTGCAATGGGGAGATAGGGAGATAAGTTGTTCTCCCACAGTACTGCTTCTTGCCTATTTTTTAAGTAGGATTGAAACCATTGTATAGCAAGTGCATCAAGAGATAGGTTTTTGAATATGATTATGAGAAGTTGGTGGTTAACCATATCGAAGGCTTTAGAGAGATCGATAAAGAGGGCTGAGGATAGAGTGTTGTTATTGCGAATTTTGTTTATACAGTCAGAGAAGGATAAAAGGGCAGTAGTAGTAGTACTGTGAAATGGCATGAAGCCATGTTGGCAGTTAGCTAATAAGTTATCTATTAGGTGTTTTAACAGTTGCTTATGAATGCATTTCTCCATGATTTTTGCCAGTGGAGATAGTATAGCAATAGGTCTGTAGTTGGATAATTCCCTAGAGTTTCCACCTTTATGAAGGGGGATAATATGCGCGATCTTCCAAATAGAAGGAATAGTACCCTCAGAGATTGTTCTGTTAATCAGAATGGAGATGGGGTAGGCTATGGCATTTGCAGCTTTTTTCAGATATTCTGCAGGAAGGAGATCTGCTGCAGTGGTGGTAGGTTTGAGTTTTAGTAAAACGGTACGGATAAAGGATGTAGGGACAGGTTTGAGATGA
The DNA here is from genome assembly GCF_019279795.1 of Protopterus annectens. Lineage (NCBI taxonomy): Eukaryota > Metazoa > Chordata > Ceratodontiformes > Protopteridae > Protopterus > Protopterus annectens. The sequence goes on along the minus strand of NC_056728.1, from coordinate 1,477,473,215 downwards.
AATGGGGGAGGTAAAGTAGTATTAGAGGGTGTCAGAGATGAGCTGTCAGGAGTTAGTTGATTGGCAAGAGACTGAATGGTCTCAGTGAAGAATGTATTAAAGGTACCTGCGATTTGCTTTGGATTGTCATGGTCAGTACCTCCAGGGGATGAAGTGACAGAATGGCCTGGGTGTAAGAGTGTGTTTATCCCTGGCCACAATTTTTGTGGTTTGTTTTGCTGGGTATGTTGAAGTTGAATGTAATAGTTTCTTTTGTCTGACAGAATGGCTTTTTTGTATCATTTCTTAGCTGTCTGAACTTTATGTGATCCTCTGGGTTTTTAGTAGTATGCCATTTGGTCCAGACTTTACTTCTGAGGAGCATTTTTTGTTTTGTCTCTTTTGAGAGCCAGGGGACAGGTTTGTTCTTAGTTCTAATGGTCCTTTTTGGAGCATGGAGGTCAATAATACTTAAGAATTTAGTATTAAAGTAGATTACTGCTTCCTCTAGAATTAAGTTTTTGAGGGGTGACCAGTTGCATGCTTTAAGATCATTTTGGAAGATATCAGGGTTAAAATTTTTATTACTCCTTATTGTTCTATAGGTAATTGGACTTGGGATGTCACTCTTAAATCTGATTATGAAGGTGAGTACATGGTCGCTTATATCCTCAGGGAGAGTCCCTACTTAGTAACTTTGGTGATGTCTATTTATCAGAATCCAATCTAGGGTGCTTTCATTGTTATTGTGTTTATTGGTCCTTGTGGAGGAGCTAATAGTTTGAGTAAACCCATGTAGGTTAAGATGGGTAGACGGCTGTTCAGAAGTACAGCTTTTCCAGTAGATATTAAAGTCACCGAGTACTATTGTTTCTTGGGGATAATTGGTCGAAAGCCAATTTAGGATATTTTCTATGATATTAGAGTTAATCCCTGGGGAAGGTAGACAGCAATAATGTATATGGATTTACAGTTATTGAGTTGAATTTTGGAGATAAGTATTTCTTCATTACTAGTTAGAGGGGGTTTAGAGTCAATAGAGGTCACCAGTAATCCAGATTTATATAGTATAGCTACTCCACCTCCCTTTTTAGCTTTTCGGTGTTGTCTTAAGATGCTATACCCTGGTGGAATAAATTTGTTGTCTTGTATAGATGGTTTGAGCCAAGTTTCAGTGAGACACAGGATATCAAATTAATGCACATCCATGAGAGCATGTATTTGGGCAACCTTATTATTTATGCTCCTGATGTTAAGATGGGCTATCAATAGTGAGTTGGGAGGTCTGGTAAGGAGTTGCATAGTAGTGGGGGTTGTGTTATGGGTCTCTCTAGACTGGATAGAATTTGGGCCTGGATTGGGATGGATATCTCCATCTATTAAAGATTGGAGTTGATTTCTAAGTGTAAGTTGCATAGGTTTACATGTTAGGAACAGAGATTTTTTAGCTTTTGGCCTATAGTATCTGATGTGAGTCAGTCTGTGATATTTTGCTGGTAGGTAAGCTACTGTGCTGGGTGTGTTTGAATGGCTTTGAGAGTAAGCTAATGGTGTTGAGGAGGTTTGCTTTGTTGGGTAACAAAGGTTTATGTGGTGGAGATGTTCATAAAATGTAAGTAGGTAAAATATAATAAGAATAGGTATGAAGGAAGATAGAAGTAGGATTTTCCATTGTGGAGAGGTAGATATGAATGACATTATGGCAGGGTTGTATATGTTTTTTGTTTTTTTTTTTGATCTTTTGTTGTTGTGTGGTTGTTCAAAGTGCTTATTAAAAGCAATTTTACCTTGGAGCTTCGATTTATTTGTGCCTGGTGGAGTTCTCATCACACTTTTCCTTGCATATAGAGTAATGAAAGGATAAGTTAGTTGGATTACAAGGTGAGTCTTGGGTGTGGTGGTTCTGGCACTTTAAGGGGTGGGATGTTATGTTTGGTGGTTAATGAAGGGGGTGTGGTTTGGGTGAATAAATGTAGGAGCAGTGGGGCGGGTGGGAATTGGGGGCAGGGTAGGGTAGTGGAGTGAGCTCGCAGAGTGAACGGAGCAGAATAGAGCCAGTGAAGGAAGAGGACCCCAGGAACAATCAGTGAAGTGCTGACTGCAGAGGTAAGGTGAAGATGTGAATGGAGGAGAGTGAGTAGTTGTGAGAATAGAGGAGTGGGCAGGACTGGGATAACAAAGAATAGAAATAAGCAATGTGTATAATAAATTATAAGTCAGAACAGTGAGATAGATTTACAAGGCAAATACTAGGAGAAGGATACCATCTAGTGCAAAAGGATAGAAAATACAATTAGCTTTCCAAGAGTGTTGTCAGGTCTAGGAGTAGTGGAGGGTAACAGGAGTTAGCGACATAGATTACACATGGGTAGTGTGATAAGGTTTAGGAAAAAGGATTAGAGTAGAGTGAGTTGTCTTGTTAAACAGCTCGGTAAGCTGTTTGTACAATTCAGAGTTGTGTCTAACATTGTTGGGGTATTTAAATAACCTTAAACCCTTCGGTACTCTTTCAGTTAAAATGCATTCATTTAAATAATCAATTTCCAGCTGGTTCATTTTTAACACATATAGCTTGTCTCTAAACTTATTGAAAGTCTCTTCATAGGTCTCAAAATCCTTGTCAAAATTCAAATCATTAAAATTAAAATGTCTATTTGACCAAGTGTCAAAGTTAAAATTATTAATACCTGTGTTCACTTTTCCCCCCTTTAAGGGAGATGTCTTGTTACTTGCATCCTTTTTACTGTTAGATCCATTATCACCACTTAATCCGCCACGTTTTTCTCCTTCACATTGAAAAGTGCCCTTATAGCCAGCCTGCTATTGCCGGCTCTCACAATGCTCGCGGTAGTGTATTTGGTTACTGGGTATCCTGCCATGATATGGAGAATTAGTTTTAGAATTCTCGAGTATTTGTGGTAAAAGCACCATAACCTGCTGGATCTCCTCCCTAGTAACAGGCATGCTGTCATCACTAGTCGCTTCTTTAAGAATTTCCGGTGTCTCCATAAATACCTCAGAATCAGCTCGTTCTGCCATGGATCGAAAAAGAGCCAAAAACCACGAAAAAGAGATCAAAGCCAAAAAGAACACCAATCCAGGAGAACAGCCAGAAACCAGGGAAATGTAAAACTTTAATCCAACTATAGTACAGTCAAAGGTACAATAAATCCACACAATCCAAAAATACAAATATCCAGATGAATAGAATAGTTCTGAGGAAGCTTTGCATTGAGCAAGGTGAAAGCGCGCTTAACTCTATTCATCCAGATATTTGTATTTTTGGATTGTGTGGATTTATTGTACCTTTGACTGTACTATAGTTAGATTAAAGTTTTACATTTCCCTATTTTCTGGCTGTTCTCCTGGATTGGTGTTCTTTTTGGCTTTGGTCTCTTTTTCGTGGTAATTACCCATTGTGATATTATGTCCAGATATTTGCAATACATACTGCTGCCTGGCCACCATAACTGTTGTGTATTTCTGACAAAGCAGTGGGATTGTGTACAGATGTATGTCACTAACTACTGGGTAGTATGTGGCCATGTGAACTCTGCACCACCAGTTATTATGTGTCAGGAAAGAAAGGCGTGTGTGAATGCATAAACTGTGTGGGCATATGTAGTCCAGTATTTACATGATATACCCATGTACATGGCTGTTAACATCCACATTGTCAAGCTTGGTCCACATGTCTCGCATGAAGGGGATCTGTGTATACCTCTGGACTGACCAGAGAATGCCAAACTGTCCACATATATTAGTCATATCTCTGCTTTAGTCCACAGGATCATTACTGTGCTATCAGTGGTACTGTACTATGATGTCCTTAGGATGTCTGTCAGTAACTGATGGCATACATGTCAATAGCAGATGTAACCTCCCATACACAACATGTATTTTAAGACAACCCCTGTTACAGTAGCAACAGTCTACACATATACCTGCAATACATACATGGCATCCTCTTGCACTAAGAGGTTAAGACTATTGGTGCTGAGGTAGAACTCCACTCCATGTTCTGAACATATGGTAAACATATATGTGTATATATATATATATATATGTATATATCTGTATAGATATATAGACATATGCATATCTAAATACATATATGGATTATATGTACGTATACACATATACAAATATATATATATATATATATATATATATATATATATATATATATACACACACACACACATATATATATATATATATATATATATATATATATATAGATATATATATATATATCTATATATATATATACACAGCTATAGATGTCTACACATATACAGATTTATAGATATATATGCACATATAGTTATGGATATCTACATATATATCGACATAAATAAATATATCTTTTTAGATATATATGGGTCTAGGACTATTCACTGAAAGCACTTTTCACTGAAACTTATATATGGCCTTTTCCCCACTGTTGTGCGACCCTGGTGTTAGCATATATAGTAAGGGGGGTGTGGGTGTAGCGCCCCCCTCCACATATTTTGGATATATATTAAGTTCAGAAAAGAGTAATATTTTGGAATTGCAAGTATCCATGTATATAGTTCAAAATATTTAAAATAGGTGGGGGCAATGCCCCCCACACCCCCTCTTACTATACATGCTAGCTCCAGGGTTGCACTACAGTGGGGAAAAGGCCATATATAACTTTCAGCGAAATGTGTTTCAGTGAATTGAGCTTTCAGTGAATTGTGCACAGTCAAATGTGTTTCAGTGAAATGTGCTTTCAGTGAATAGTCATAGACCCATATGCCCATATAGTTATAGATATCTACATATATAGCAACATAAATAGGTATATCTGTACATACGTGATGTACATATATATATATATATATATATATATATATATATATATATATAAAGAGAGATCTATACATGGCCATATATATTATGCACTATACAGATGTGTATAAATACATATATATGAATATATATGTGTATGTACATGTAGACATATATTTACATATGTATATGTATATATCCATATTCTTATCATGTGTAAACATTATTGTTGTGTATACCTTCCCAGATGTATCACACCGTATGTATCTATGTGTATATTTACATATACCAACATATGTGATGCAACAGTTATATCACTAACATGTACTATTCAATTGTAGAAGTCACAGTGATTGTTCAATACTATTCAATATGTCTACTGACAGATGTATTGGAAAAACAACAACTGTCTTTACAGCTGTCATGGCGTAGTGGTTAACTGTTGTGACTATAGTGTGCAGGGTCCTGGCTTCAAGACCTGCAGTGGCTGTTTATTTTGTTGCTGGGCAGAACAAGGGCTGTTGGATATAAAGTGGTTAACACACTTTTGAGCAGCTTTAAGCACATTTGCGCTGGTTTGCGTGAATCTAAGCCGTGCTGACGTATGGTTAAATGCACAGGCGCTTATACTGTGTAGGCATCACTTACCAGTGCGTAAATGTCCTTAGCTGTTATATTGCAGCAATGCTGACACCTGCTAAGCATGGCTCAGCCCTGATAACCAGTGCTCACATCTCAGTCTGATAACATAGCAGGTTAATGATATCTATAATAAGTGTATGTACTGCCATGTATTTAACATGCATCTATGTGCTCTCATTACAGTAGCAAGGGGTGTGAGTGTCATGTCTGGTGGTTCCCTATTATGAGATCGCAGACGCAGTTTGTCGAATGCATCTTGATCGAACCGAGAAGAGTTAAAAGTCAAAATAGCGAAGCGGCTTTTCAGCAAATTCTTTCCCTGGGAAAGAATTTGCTTGGCCGCTTGCATTACTTTGCCATTTTTGGCACTGTAGTGTGATGTCATAGTTGGTATATTTAAGTAGGGGGTGTGGGGGTGCTTTGCCCCCACATTATGCAATGTTTTAATTGTTATTTTTTTTTAATTTTGGAACAGCGATTTTTTTCCCTTGGAAAAAAAATCACTGTTCTGAGGTTTCAACGTTGTAAGCTTTCGCTTACATGGGGTCGATTAATTATTCTTCACTTTTGTAAGCATGCGATAATATAATATAGACCCATGTCTGGGACACTTGAGTATATAAGTCCTGTACATCACTCTTATCCATGTGAATGTGTTACATACAATGGTAGTATCCCAGGTAATGTGTTGTCACACTGGCATGTAGTGTATCATGCTGTTACTACTGTTGACAGTGCTTTCCCAAGCAAGAGTAGATTGCTAATTGTAGTATTGGCAACAAGCACCCCTGCATGCATAGATGGACTCTGAGTTCTCACTGTCATGTTCCTGGTGTGTGAGCTGTGTCACAGTATATATTCCCTACTGGATAATGATCTGACATGTGGAAATTAACTGTAGACTACTGTCTGTATAGCACATGTCAGTGAGGGCTGCCAACATGTAGTAATGGCATACATATTGGTTTCTGACATCTATCTCTTGACACATTCATCCTACTTCATAGCTAGTTGGCAAGCTGGTATCTGTCAGTCCCTGTACAGATGTGTAGATGGCAGGTATCCAGCTTGGATACATGCAGGCAGTCTATGCTTGACTGACACTGACATGTCTGCCCAGCTGTGTTATATCTAGCAAAGATAGGACACAACACCCTGTATGCACCACATGCCATGAGTACCTCCACTATACTACCACAGTCAACAGAACATGCTTGGGTACAGGTCTCCAACACAGACACTAACCATGTTTTATAATGCATGTTGCATTCATGTCCACTGGATCACCTCACTGGCCATTTGCAGGAGGCATCCAGAGGATTGACTGATGCATGTTACTCTAGCCCTGAGGGTTGCCCCAGTGTTGTCTGTAGATAGAATGCCTGCTGGGAAATGGCAGGTGGCATGATACCACTGTACACACATACCCTACACTTCCCATCTCTCCATGGACAATAGCTAGGTACACACCTATGACCACCTGCAGCAATGCACCCCAGTACTGACAAATGTGTATATGTGCATTACTGAGGATATCAGTGTTTGTGTGTTAGTACACCTGTAGTTGGGAATACCATGAGGGCCTTTACACCCACTGCAACACCCATTTCCATAGTTAGATGTGGCTGCTGCTGTACCGGACATTGCATGTACCCTGTTATGCTTCTCTCCCTAAAGGCTACCTGAGACTTGCAGTACCAGCACAGCACTTTTGTACAAATGGGTTGATAGGCATGGGATATCCTCTGAGTTCTGGCAAGTGTGTGTATGTGTGCATGTGTGTATATCTGTAGGATACAGCTTTCCAAGGCCACATACTCCTATTACAATACGCATCGCCACACAGTATTACTGATAGTGATGTTGCTGCCCATAGGAGAGGCATGACAATGCATCACCCTACTATGCCTGTGGTATGTGCATTAGATTCATATCCCTGTAGTACCACTGTTGGGATGGACAATGGGTTGTATTGCAGTCCTGGTCAATTTGTGATGGTGGGTATTTCAGAGTGTCATCATGGGTTCCAGTGTGTACAATATCCACAGTGGGGTATGGGTGCTGTGTGCATTATCATTACACCACGGTACCCCCGGTACTTGTCCCATGTACCACTGTATGGTCACCACTGTCACCATCAATCATACAGGTAACAGATAACACAGTCCAGCCCAGTTATGCATGTGCTGTTTGAAGCCTACCTGTAACACATTGGAGACACTGACAAGTTAGCACTGATAGGCCCAGATCTCTTGGATGTGTGTCTGCCTGCTATGTGTCTGCTAGTATGTATATGATGATATGTCACGCTATGTATTGTCCATATACAACTATTACATCCACCATTACCATACTGTACATGCCTGGGGATGTTTTGCATGTAACATGTAACCTGGAACACACCTCATCCTACATACTGTGTAACGAAAGCCACACACATCAGTAGCACTACATACCTAGGTAGGGGGTCTAGTCCCAGTGTTTCCAAGTAAGAGTGTGCGTGCATGTGGAGAGATGTACTTCAGGTTGCTGATTATACATGTCCCAGGGGGTCATCTGTCCATGTGGCATAGGCAGTAACTGTTATACAGACCTGTGACATGTGATCAACTGTACCCAGGATATGTCACAGCCATGGTGTCACCACAGTACCATACCCCTCTTCCTGCCGACACATGTACACCTACAACACAAATACATAACATTATGGAGACCACAATCACTCAGTGTTACTAACAACTATAATGCATCATGGCTGGACAGCTACACTACCTAACATGTAAGGATTAAACATTACTGCTAACAAAATGTTATACAGCAGTACATTGGTACACTGTAGTGCAGTCACCGTGTACATCAGAACCATATTAGCCTGTCCCTGCATCAATGTTATGGATGACAGGGATATGGCACAGGCATCATCATATCCACAGGGTGTGTTGTTGGTTTGCCAGAGAACAAGGGTGGGCCATACATTTGACACCATGTGTGTGGATGAGAAGTGTAATTTGCTGATATGGGTGTGGTGATGTTGTGATGTGGTGTGTGTAGGTATGGGGTTGCCCTAGGTGTGTTTGTATAGTTTGTGGGTATGCATGCACACAGTGCTGCCATGTAACTGCCCTATACAGGTGTTTCCTGGACAGCTGCAGACCATACCTGGCTGGGTGTGCAGTTCACCACCTCCGACCATGGACATGCGGACTGTGCCTGCCAGGGGTTCCATGAGCACATCCAGGTACAGGCCTTGATGTGCTACTCTCTTCTGATGATGACATATGTCCGCTGGAATCAGGGCCCTCCTGGGAATGGCCAGGGCCATGCGCACTTGGCTTTCTGTGGTGTGGTATGGACAGCACCCCCCCCTGCAGTGCTGGGACTGGTACTGCCATTACGGAAGCAGTTTTGTGTCCTTGCATTTTCACACCAACCATCAGCTGTTGGTGTTGCTGGTCTACATTCACACGGCCATCACCCCACTCCCACCAGATGTTTTGGCACGACAATCCATGGTTGATGATGCCCACCATCTCACCCAACCATCTATCCATGACCTCGGTATAATCACGGAGGACACCTGCAAGTTCATGGATGTTGTCGCTTACAGATGAAAAAGCAGCCCTCTACAGTTCCATACATTCCTGCACCCCCATGACAGTCTGAAACATGCATCTGGTGGTACCAGTTATGGCACTTCTGCCTGGGGCATGAGGACCAGCGGCCCTCCCATGAGCACCCCGGTACATGTGCCTATGTGGTGCCTTGCCGGACATCCGGCTATGCCTGCTGTGTCCAGACACAGCAGGCATAGATACCACACACTCCTGTGCACTACCACAAATCGCCAACTGTCCCCTTGCTATGGCCACTGATGATGGGGTATCTTTAGGCACTGTGACTGAGTGCGGAGTTGGGGTGGATAACATGGGGATGTCAAACGATGGTGTAGTTTCAGCCTCTGACAACCCCATCTGTGCCTCAACAGTCCTATAATCATTTTCGGTGTCTGTATGGACACCAATATCAGACTGCATGCAGGTGGGACCCTGAGCCACCTCGAGACCTGTGAGGGGAAAACAAGAAATGCACTTTAAGACCTGTACGGCATTGCATAACAGTACACACATATATGCGCACACGCACACACACACACACACACACACACACACACACACACACACACACACACACACACACATCCTGAAATTGCACCATAATACCTACCTGTCCCTGAGTTTACAGACAGTCCCAAGTTTATTCACATAAGTTCCCCATCCTGCCTCACACTTGGTAAAATACACTCATTAATATCTCTCATTAATGTATCATTCTTCTAAATGCCTAGACAAGTGATCACAACACATGACCTGTTACTCCATTATCTCCTTGACTTGACTGGAGTAGGTTTTGCAAGGCCTCACTGCTGTCATCTAGTGTTCACCCTGGGTATGTCCAGACATCGTGATCATGGCCTCCATATGTTAGGGGCTACTAATTTCACTTAAGAATGTCAAGCACTGGAGTGTTATACGTAACTATTACTCAGTAGATGCAAGATCTGCTGCTCAGTCAACTTATTATGTGGACAACAGTAATATATGGATACACTCACTGGTGTTCTCTAGTAATTCCCAATGCATCTGTAGTGCTGCATACGAGGGTAGTTGTTCACCTTTCTGATTATTGCAATTTTAACGGTATACCTGGTGTCTAGTTTCCCTCTCAATGCATGTTCCATGCTATACACTTTATTATACTATCAGCTATCCTGAGATTACATATCAGACAAGTATTCCTGGTGTCTCATGTGTCAGTCCATGTCCATGTGCTGCACAATTCCGAAGGGAAGTACTGACGTATGAGCAACCCCACAATCTCACATGTACATACATGGACACCCACACAAATGCACACACATGCACACACACATCCTATGGGCATCAACCCCCCTCCCCTCCACCAGATTGCACTTACAGACAAAATAACCAGCACACACACACACGCACACACACACACACACACACACACACACACACACACACACACACACACACACACACACACACCCCTACAGTTGAGATTGCACAAAGATAGCATACACAGACCACCCATTACCCATCTGTCAACATGCGTAACATATGGTACTCAACAGCATGCAGTGCAGCTATAGTCAATCCATGCTAGTAACAGTATACATGTGTGTGATGCATGGGGTGTGTTAGTAGGTGATGCCCCTTCCCCTGGAAAACACTGCCCCCATGTACACAGTATTGCTGTGCACCTGTTCTGCACCCTGGATAGCATGGATTGACTATAGCTGCACTGCATGCTGTTGAGTACCACATGTTACTCATGTTGATAGATGGGTAATGGGTGGTCTGTGTGTACTATCTTTGTGCAATCTCAACTGTAGGTATGTGTGTATGTGTGTGTGTGTGTGTGTGTGTGTGTGTGTGTGTGTGTGTGTGTGCATGCGTGCGTGTGCGTGTGTGTGTGTGCTGGTTATTTGGTCTGTAAGTGCAATCTGGTGGAGTGGAGGGGGGTTGATGCCCGTAGGATGTGTGTGTGCATGTGTGTGCATTTGTGTGGGTGTCCAGGTATGTACATGTGTGATTGTGGGGTTGCTCATACGTCAGTACTTCCCTTCGGAATTGTGCAGCACATGGACATGGACTGACACATGAGACACCAGGAATACTTGTCTGATATGTAATCTCAGGATAGCTGATAGTATAATAAAGTGTGTAGCATGGAACATGCATTGAGAGGGAAACTAGACACCAGGTATACCATTAAAATGTACTGTGCACCATATCTCACAGGTATACACACCATTGCTGAATTTATATTACTGTGTCAGTTACATGTCTGTTCTAATGCTCACAGCCTCTGTGTGTTTTTCCGACACATACCAGTGATGATATGTGGACAGATGTTATCTGTAAATGCCTGATATCTGATTTACAGATCTCAGCATCAGCGGTGCATGCATGACCAATACAATACTATTACACTGATAATTGTCAAACCTTACTGTGGCTATGGGGAGTGTACACACCCTTATTGATATGATGCACTCTTCCTTGATATGCCATGGGACCACATCACTGCATATGTTAACAGTACATTAGCCTGGTATGTGACATATGTCCTGTACATTCAAATGCAGTGTCTAACAAATGTGTTAGGTGTGCTGATGCTGACCGTAATGCATAAACTTCGTGGGTGCATATGTGTGCACACCCTTATTCTGACAGTTTGTTGCACCTACTGTTATGTGTACTACAGCAGTCACTATTCCTGGCAGGGGTATACTAGCATGGGCCATCTGCATTTGCCAGAATATGGTCAGTCTGCCCTACACATGTCCTCCAACTCTGCATGATTGCAAGGTCAACTCGTATGCACATCCCTTGGAGTTAACACACTGCCATCACTATTGCTGTGGAGTCAGGGTTACATCTGTCACAGTTCCTAAACCTGACAGTGTACAGATACAGCCATTCATAGCATCCTTTGGATCCCTGCTGCAGTGTACTGTTGTGTCATGAAGACACCCCCTCCCCACCTTCAGCCTTTTTGCAGATGCTTGACAACTATGGCTTACACATGTGTCAGTTTGCAGTGTCCCAAACACTGAACA
>NC_056728.1:1477448633-1477456133 GCF_019279795.1 Protopterus annectens | reverse complement strand
TTGTAACTGTACTTTGAGAGAATTCCATAATTTGTACTCACATTTGCAACTCCAAAATACATGCAATAGGTTGGCTGTCTGGTCCTTGCAGTGTGGGCATAGTGGTGACCTTGATGTATTGAATTTGTGGAGGATTGCATGTATGAAGTAAGCATTATTATTGATCATTAGCTGTGTCTAAGCTAATTTTTTAAGTGGTATGATCTTCAGTGTTAAGCAAATTGCTTGTGTTATTTGTTGGTCATCTATGGAGGGTTTTAATTTTCTCCAGTAGTTAGAAAAGAAAAGCTCCTTCTGGAATTTAATCTTGCTTATCATTTTATATGAATTAGTAATAGTTTTCCTTGTTGGAAGAAACTTTTTCCAACGCAAATTGCAAGTTTCTATGTCACTATTGGATATAGTCGTGTCTTGGAGGTAACTGGAACAAGTTCTTTGATTTGTCTTAGTATTATTGTGTAAGATTTGGAAAGATTTAAGTTAGTCCTAATTTTCTGTATTGTACAATTAAGATATGGGAAGATATCTTGGATTGCTTTGTCTTTTAGAAGTGGAAAGCATTCTAAGTCTAGCATTTTGTTATTTATTTTTAGGTATGGGCTTTTATGGAGAAGTTGTAATATTGTTATGGCTTGTCCAAGCTTCAAAGCTTGAAACAGTTTTTGTGTTATGTTGATAGATTGTTTTAAGTGATCTAGAATGCTGTAAGTTTATATTTCTTTTTGACTCAGGAATGGGAGTGCTTTAGGATTGATACCTAGTGCTATAATATATCTATAGTATATTGTCACCCAAAGAGGAGACCAGTTTTTCTTTGTCGGATTGTGTTCAGCTATTCTTAGTATTCTGTTGGTATTAATGATAGAGTAATAAGCTTTAAAATCCGGTAGATTTAGCCCTCCTTTGTTCTTAGGCAGTGTTAATTTTGGATAGGAAATTCTGGTTTTCTTAGGTACCCATATAAACTTTGCCAGAAAGGTGTGTATTTGGTTAAATAGTTTATTTTGTATTATTACCTGTGATGTCATGAAAATGTATGATAGTCTAGGTAAAATATTTATTTTTTTTTATTGATACTTTCGCCATGAATGGTAATTTTAGGTTGTTCCACATTTTACATTCTTGCATTATGTTTTGCCATTTGTGAGTTACATTATATTGGTAGAAATTTTGTTTATTCTGGAAAAAGGTATTTCCCAAACATTTAGTTTCTTCTTTTATTTTTATTGTACCCAGAAGTGGTATTAATGGAATGAGTTTGGGTGTTTTTAAGGGGAAAATTTTGGTTTTAGTAAGATTTAATTTATAGTTAGACATGGTCGAGAATTGTTCAATTGCAGTTATTGTATTTATATCTGAAGTTGGTGTGATGCAGTATATGTTTAGGTCATCTGCAAAAGCGGTGAGATACATTTTGAAGTTGTGTACTGATGGGGGGTTATGATACGTATTTTGTTTAATGTGTAAGACTAGAGGTTCTAAGTATAGGTTAAAGAGAAAGGGTGATAACGGGCATCCTTGCCTTGTTCCATTTTTTATCAGAATTCTATTTGACCATGTTTTATTAATATATAGGGATCTATAGGGATTACTATAGAGAGTTTGGATAATCTGTATGAAGTTATTAGGTATATCAAAGTACGGTAGTGTTTGGAGTAAGAATTCTATGTTGACCCTATCAAATGCCTTGTGAGCATCTACTACCATTGTATAGATGTTAGTATTGTTCCAGTTTGCATAGGAAATTAGCGCATCTAATGTTAGTGTGTTGTCACTAGTCTTTCTAAGTGGTGTAAATCCACATTGTTCTCAAGAAATTATTTTTTCTATCAGGTTTTTCAATCTATTCGCAATAATTGCGGTAAGTATTTTTGCATCCAGGTTTAAGAGGGAGATGGGTCTGTAGCTGTCAGGATTTTTGGGGTCAGCATGTTCTTTTAATATAAAGATGGTTTTAGAGGCATTGAAGTGAATATCATTTATTTTATTGTTTATTATGTAGTTCAAAATATAATGTAGTAGTTTAGCTATCAAGGCGATAAATGCTTTGTAGAATCCTGAGGTGAGACCATCTGGTCCTGGAGCTTTGTGTGCTTTTAAGTGTTTGATTGTTGTGATTATCTCATTGATGGCTATGGGTTCAGTTAGTTTTTTTTGTTGGTTTAAATCTAGTTTGGGGAATTTCAGTTTTTGAAGGAAAAGAGTTCTATCTTCCTTTGATGTTTGTAAAGTTTGCTCTCCATATATCTGAGAGTATATTTGTTCAAATATTTTGACAATGTCCTCATTTTTTGTGTAGTTTTTGTCCTTGTAGTTTATTTCTGATATAGTGGAGGCAGTTTTGTGTTGGGAGATAATTCTGGATAGAGCTCTAGATGGGATTTGTGCTTCTTCTGCATAGGTGGCTAGCATTCTAGCTTTGTAGAATGATAAGTTTCTGGTTTCTAGCATATAAAGGTCTCTTTACATTTTTAAGAGTTCTTCCTCTGTCTATTTCTTAGGGTTACTATACTTCACATACCTGTTGTGAGAATGATGTCTGTTCTGGATAGTTTGCTTCTAAGGTTTTGTTTAGTTTTTCTTTTTGCTTTGCCTTTGGCTTGCTTTCTATCTTTCTTAGTGTGTTTCAATCACTCTGTCTCTCTCTCTCTCTCTCTCCAGTAAATGGATTGAGCTGCTTTGAATACATTGCAGCATGGATTTTGTAGGTGATGCACATGATCAGGTGATGGCCTCTGCACCAATCAGTGTCCTCCACTTGCTACCTGTATGCAGCATGCTGTATAGTACTTCCATTTACCACTGTCATGGCAACCCACTACTATAAATCCCTACATCATGTTAGTGTGGTCCCTTTACCTTCCTGTATGGTGGACATCTTTCCTGTGTGTGAGCAGCAGTGTTACAAACAGCAGGTAGCAATACCTCTTACAAGAGGACTTGCAGACTCAGGCCAGCTACATATTTGTATAAGGTTCTAGAACTACATACAGAGTGTGAGTAGTGTTGCTATATGCATTGTATAGCACCAGTGTTACAGGGTTTGTGTGTACATACTAGTTTAACATGGAATGCAGTCTGTCTGCATAGCTCTCAACTGTGGGCCTATCCACATGATGGCCAGAGGTGTGCCTGTTATGTTTTGTCTGTCCACCACACAGGTCTTGTGTCAGCTATATCACTGGCAGTGTGTGTGTTGAGTGCTATCAGTACATGGCTGCATCCATTTGTGTTTCTGACTTCATATTCCTGACTAAGGGTATGTTGCAGACTATCCTGTAACACCAGCAACTTGCTCAGTGTATGACAACACTATTTCACATATGGGCCTGTGTTCCAGCTTCTGTCCTCCACTTACATACCAGGCTTTGTCCATATGACATGCAGTCAGGGGTTGTTATGTAGTGGCCTGTGGTTATGTCATGCTGCCATTCCTGCCATCATTCCAGTGCTGTTGTGGCCCCCACACATATTGTGGGGTAGGATCCATTTTTATGTGGGCTTCATCTGCACAAAACATGTGTGCCCTTCTGCAGTCCAGAGGTCAGTGTATGTAACAGTGTTATATGCCCCTGTAAGTCAGTCTATGGGGGTATGCACTATAAATAACCTAGGCTGTTACAACATGTGAGGGATATCAGTAGTAAGCTACCTTAAGGTATATGGCTGTACATTACCATACATTTCACCTTGGGAACATTGCTGGCCTACTGCTTACTGCCATACAGACTGTTCTGTTTGTCAGTGTGATTGTGATGTTTTCAGTTATGCATTGTTATGTAACAGATACATCCCATTGTGTCAGCTTAAGTCTTTTCCCCTAGGGATTGAGTACAGAGTGTAATTAGAGGCTGCTGGCCTATACATCTGCATTTCTTACTGTTGATTTATTGTTATCCACTGGCCCAGTCTGCCTTTACTGTTGTACTACTAGAAGGCCTTGGCCTGGACAGCGACATATGTTATGCTTTCAGATTACTGTATAAAATGATCTGCTTGAGAGCTGCATTACTCAGTTAGTATGTATTTCAAAGTCTTAACAGCTATATGACATGGCATATACAACTGTAATAGTACACAAATAAAACTTTCTTATGTATGCAAACCTGTGTGTGGTGTTATATCCTTTGACTTCTCTGTGGGTATACATTTCAGGCAACAATTGTCTTTTGTATGGGTGACTCATACACTGTCCATTTGATAAGGTGGTAACTGCAGGAATACTGGCTGTTCAGTATGGTGTGCACCCTCTAAATATGTATCTTCCTATACATATTTATGTGTGTGTATGTGTAATTACATGTATATCTATCTATCTATATATATATATATATATATATATATATATATATATATATATATATATATATATAGATCGATAGCACATCCACATCTATACATCACCAACTCCACCCTACATTTGTTTCAACCAATCACAGTCTTTCCCTCCTCCATCAATTCCTACATTAATTAACCAATCTAAAACCTCCTTTCATTTCTCCAACCTCTCTTACCCCTCCCACATCTCACTACACTTAACCCTACCCTCTCCTCTCCTACTTTATATCTTCCTTCCAGTCTTTTCACAGTCTCTCCAAAACCAATCTCTTCCACCTACTTCGTTTCTCCATCCCTTACCCCACCCATTCTAACATGTACTCCCAAATTTTCATTTCCCTCAGACTCCCCTTCTCTCTTTTCATTTTTCTTATTCCTCTCCATCACGCTACTTCTTACTGCTTAATAACTCACCCATACCTGGCTACTACTCATACTTTCACTTTCTCCCACCCACTTCCTCCTCTACTCACTTCCTCTCCATTTCCCCCTGCCTTATCCCAATAAACTTACTACACCTCTTCCATCCCAAAATACTCTCTTCCTCTACAAAAAGCCTCTCACTTACATTTCCACCAACCGCAATCAACTTCTTACTCTCCAAACTTAAAAGACTTAAGTTTTTCTCAAATAATTTCCTAGCCTTATCTGGAGACATTCACCCTAAACCTGGCCTCTGCCTCAGTACAAACAACTCCATCCCTCCTTCCCCCTCCTCCCTCACTTCTAATACACCTCTTCCTCCCACTCCTTCTACTCCTAAGACCTCTCCTAGCACCCTTAAGGTTTTCACTATCAATGCCCAAAGCCTTAACAACAAAATTCACTATGTTCACGCCTGGATTAATCACAACCAACCTGACATCTTAGCCATCTCAGGGACCTGGCTAAAACCCCATATCTCTGATTCTTAAATCCTACCTCCAGGTTTCAACATCCTCAGGAGTGACCGAATAAACAAAAAAGGTGAAGGCTCTGCCATAATCTACTCTAACCTTCTCTCCATAATCCCCCTGCAAATCGCAACTCCTCTATTCAAAAATACTGAAATAACTGCTTGTCTGCTCCAACTCAATAAACATAAAACTATCTGCTTCATTTCTTTATACATCTCCGCTGGCGACAACATCTCTACCCTGGAGAATATTCTCCACTGGGCCTCATCTATAATAAAATATGAAACATTTATTCTAGGCGACGTCAACATTGATTGGAACAAAATCAACACACCTTCCCCCTCCCTAGCTATCAACCTTTTCAACTTCTCCCAATTAATCCATTCTACAACCAGGCCTAACAAAAACCACCCCCCTGGTTCCATCATAGATTGGATTTTAGTCTCCCATCCAAACAAAATCTCTCTATCAGGAACCATCCCTGACCCCTTTAGTGACCATCTCCCTGCCTTCATTCATCACTCAGCTAACCCCACTCAATTCCTACATCATTATATCCAAACTCGTAACCTTAGCAACTTCAACCCCACAATTTTCTCTAACATATTCAAAGAAATCAACTGGCAAATCCTTCACACTCTCTCCCTCAACAATGCCGTAGAACATTTTAACTCCATCTTCCTAAATACTCTTAACTCCCTAGCCCCCCTTAGAAATAAACGAATCAAAGCCAAATCTGCTCCTTGGCTGACCAAAGAGACTAAACATTCCATGCAGCTCAGAGACAAATCTTGGAAGCTTTATCAGAAAAGTAAACAGCCTTCTGCCTTGCTCCAATATACCCAACTCTGCAACCAAGTAAAAAAACTAATCACCAGGGACAAAAAAAACTACTACAATAAACTTCAGTCTACTAATCATAACAACCCAAAACAGTTCTGGAAATCTGTTAACTCTCTTCTCCATCCTGGGTCACAAAATAACCCCTGCCCTGACCCTAGTTTAACTGACAATGAACTGAGCTCACTCTTCAACACTTTCTTTACAGACTCTATAGCCAAGCTAACCAAAACATTCCCTAACAGCAACCCTTCCAACTTCCTAAACTCTTTTAATGACTGTCACCCTATGTTTCAACTCAAACCAGTTTCCACAACATTCATAAAGAAGCTCTTAACCAAACTAAAACCTTGTTCCAATGCCCCCGACAACATTCCCCCCTCCTTCCTCAAATACGCAGCCAAAGGAATAGCTCTTCCAATTAGCATCCTGATTAACCGATCCTTACAACAGTCATATGTTCCCAAACTCTGGTGTTCAGCCTACATTCTACCACTTCATAAAGGAGGTAAAAACAGCTCCATTTCTAACTTCTGCCCTATAGCCCTACTCTCTCCTATATCTAAAATTCTTGAGAAATGTGTCCACTACCAACTTTTACCCTACTTAGAGAATCAGCTACTTACACCCACCCAGCACGGTTTCCATCCAGGCCAGAGCACCATAACTGCCCTACTTTCCTTCTTAGAAACAGTTAATCAAGCCCGAAATGCTGGACTTCTAGTATCTACTGTTCTGCTAGACATTTCTAAAGCCTTTGATACCATCTCCCATTCACACCTACTCTGCCACCTCTCCAACCTTAATCTTTCCACTAATATTCTTTCCTGGTTCTCCAGTTACCTCTCTGTCAGATCTCAGGCTGTCAGATGGAAGAACTCTACCTCCTCCTTCTTACCTACTCCTACAGGCGTTCCTCAGGGATCCATCCTCGATCCCATACTTTTCAACATCTTCATAAACAACCTTCACTCTACTCTCCCTGACACTACAGTCATCCAATACGCTGATTACTCTACCTTAGTCTGTGCCGCCCCCAACTTTTCTGAACTTCTCTCTAAAACTCAAACAGCTTTTTCCACTACAGAAAACTGGATGCACCAAAGCCATTTCCCTCAACTCCAATAAATCCAAAATACTAATTTTCCTCCCTTATAAGGCTTCTTCCTTGGACAAAAACACTTTCAACATCCTCAGCCAAACTAACACTCCTATAAAAGTCGTCCCCTATGCTAAACTCCTTGGCATAACCATTGATGAACGCCTTAAATTTGACCTCCACATTCAACAAAACATAAAAAAACACCAAAAACTAGGCATGCTCTACAGGAATAATCTATTTCTTTCAAAATCCTCTAGGTAAACCTTAGCTACCTGCTTCCTCCTTCCCTCTCTACTTTATGGAGCCCCTCTTCTAACTAATCTG
>NC_056728.1:1477353633-1477443633 GCF_019279795.1 Protopterus annectens | reverse complement strand
TTTATAGCAGGGGACCACCAGATTGGCTTCCTTTTTTGGAGGATAGCGTCTTGGTTCTGTTTGGGATAGCACAACCCATGCACTCGTGTAAGTGCTTATATAATGCATTTGTGTAGGATTCAGCAGTCATTACTGTATTGTCCATCTGCATGGGTGTCATGAAGTTTGCCACTTCTGTCTTAAGAAGCATGAAGTTGGTTTTGGAGAAATGTTTTACCATAGTTTCCTTAATGGTGGGTGGGGGCGAGATGCGGATATCTAGGGTGATTAGCTTATGGTCGGATCTGACCAACGTGGAGTTGACTTCAGGTGTGGAACACCAGTCAATCATGTTGGTAATGACTAGGTCTACGATATTTTGCCCCTGGTAGGGCTGTGGATAAGTTGATCCAGGGCACTGGAATTTATGAATTCCATAAAGTGTTGAGTGAAGAAGTTGGTACATGAGTAGTTTTCCCAGTTACTGGTGGGGTAGTTGAAATAGTCCATTATTAGGGTATTTGGTTGAACCCTAATATTTTCCAGTATATCAAGAAATGAGGAGCGAGAATCCTGCGGCATGGTGGGGGATCTGTAGCAAGCTACAATTTGGATTGCAGTTTTGGCCAGAGTAAGTTGCACTTTGATAACCTCGGATGCATTATGCAGTGCAACTAGCCTGGAGGTGTTGATATCCTTAATGAATATGGACACACCTCTGCCTTTGGTGTTCTGATCCAGGTTATATGGCTGAAAAGTGTGGTATGAGTTACCAGGTCTCAGTCACTGCACAGATATCAATGTTGTCCATTTTAATGAGTGCCTCGAGTGACTGCATTTTGAGATTTAAACTTCTAGCATTGAGTAGCATTACCCTCAGTTTTTGCTTGCCTGTTTCTGTTATAGTGGTGAATTTGTCATTTAAACCTTGCCTAAGAAAGGCACTATAGGGGAGGCAAGACCCTTAGCCAGTATCCAGAATCCCAGGGGTAACAGGTGCAGGCCATCTCTGGCAAAGCATCGTGGTCTGTCGACCATATCGTCCCAGGCAGACAGATACTGGATCCCCTTAGAATGACACCAGAAGCTTAGCCAATTGTTAAAGTCAATAATTTTGTTCTTGTACTGCGGTATCATTCTGGGTGATGGCAGGATGCTACTCAGGGCTAGGGTCATACCTGCCTGGGCTACAAGATTGCAGACCTCTTCCATGTCTCTTTTTATGTAGTCCAGGTAGATACATCTCAGGTTGTTCACACCAACATGGACAATGACAGAGTCATATTTGTACTTGTGGAGTGACCTGAGTGCATGGGTTATGTGGTGGATCCTGGCAGATGACAGGAAGCTGACAGCAACTTTCTCCTTGTTTAGCCTGGTGAGAGGGACATCAGTGTGTCTGACTACAGAGTCACCTATGACTAGTGTATTGGGCACGTTGCTTTGCCTTATGGGCTGTGGTTTATTGGCATACTGAGTCTGTTGGCTATGTGTCATTTGGGTTGTGTTGGGTGGTGGAGGTTGCTTGCGTTTCTGCTTTGGAGGTCTCTGTTGCTTGAGCAGATTATTATTGAGAGCCTCTGCAAATGATTTTCTCTTTCTATGTGTGAATTTTGGTGGTGTAGGTTTAATGGGACTATGTGATGAGTGTGGTGTGGTAGTTCAGTTGGTTGGAGAGAGCTTTACCTCCAGTTTGGCTAGATAAGTGCATCTCTCACAAGTTGTGGTGTTGGGTAGTAGAAGGAGAGGGCTGTCTCTGTACATGAGGCAATTGCTACATTGCCCCAAGATGCCCAGATTCATCAGATAGACAGGAGAGAACACTGGGAGCTGTCCCTTGGACATGCCTGAATAAAAAAACTACTTTCCTCCCTAGACAAGTGAGGAAAGTTAGTATAAGAGCTGTTTTTCTCTAAGCAAGTGAGGAAAGTAAGTACAAAAACTGTTTTCCTCTAGGTGAAGAGGAAGGTTGAGTGTTGTAGTAATTTGTAGCTTATTTAATGCTAACAACAAGTTCTGAACAAGTGCTGAGCATGAATAAGCAAACTCAAGTGCTAAAACTAAGAATCTGTACCTGGATCTTGTGGTAGATATGCTACCTAGTGCTTACCAGTCTCACTGATAAGCTAGAATGCTTCACTTCAATACAGAAAGCCTTGGGGGGCTCAGAAGCTTATAAACAGTCCTGGATACAGCAAATCTGTATCTGGACTAAATTATTTACAGGAAAGGTGGGAAATAAGTGCAAACGCGGGCTTTTAAACTAGAAAGTTGAAAGAGATGGAAAAACTGCCCAGACGTCCAATAAACTACAATTTCTGGGCCAGAAACCACTCTTGCAGTAGATAGGCTACCTAGTGCTTACCTCTCCCACTGATAACATAGAAGGCTTCCTTCCAACACAGAAAGACTTGGGGGGCTCAGAAGCTTACAAACAGTCCTGGGCATAGCAAATCTATATCTGGACTTGACTAGTTACAGGAAAGGTGGGAAACAAGCGCAAATGCTGGCTTTTAAACCAGAAAGTTGAAAGACATGGAAAAACTGCCAAACAGCCAATAAAGTACAATTTCTGGGCCAGAAACCACTCTTGTGGTAGATAGGCTACCTAGAGCTTACCACTCCTACTGATAAGTTACAAGGCTTCCCCTCCAGCACAGAAAGGCTTGGGGGGCTCAGAGCTTGCAAACAGTCCTGGATACAGCAAATCTGTATCTGGACTAGACTAGCTACAGGACAGGTTGTAAACAAGCGCAAATGCAGGCTTTTAAAACAGAAAGTTGAACGACATGGAAAAACTGCCCAAACAGCCAATAAACTGCAATTTCTGGGCCAGATACCACTCTTGTGGTAGATAGGCTACCTAGTGCTTACCACTCCCATTGATAAGCTAGAAGGCTTCTCTCCAACACAGAAAGGCTTTGGGGGCTCAGAAGCTTACAAACAGTCCTGATTACAGAAAATCTGTATCTGGTCTAGACTAGTTAGTGGAAAGGCAGGAAACAAGCTTAACTTGTGTAGGCATTGCTTACTCTCCCACAAACAAGCTTAAACCCATTTACTGCAGCTTAAAAGGGCTTACTCACGCTTACCTCATGCTAATTTCTTTAAAAGAAATTGTTATTGCATCAGGATCTCAAGCAATGTTTGGACAGCAGCTTACAGAAATTTTCCCTGAGCAGCATGTGTGAACAATCGTTTATGTGAATGCCAGTGACATAAAATAATGCAAAGCTGCATGAAAATACAATGCCTGGCTAAAAGACCATCAGCTGAGATAAGATAGTGCTTATGAATAATTCCTCTCTTTATCAAGGAATAATTATTAATATAAGCAAATATTTATGTTGAAAATAATTCCTCTAATAATAAAATGTCAGGCAAAATATGTAAAAGACTTTGCAGTGGTTTTTAGAATTGTTAGCTCAGCTACTTGTTAGGGAAAAAAAAATAGAATGGAAAGGTCACAGCAGCCTGGAACAAGGGTCACACACTGACACACACTGATGTATTGTAATAGCAGGGAATAGCTCTTCTATTAGAAGTTGTATAAAACATGTATTAATAAGTACTTTTCTATTTCTATCAAAGCATTCTTAAACTATATGTGTAAAGAATGCAAATAATGTAAAATACATGATTTGTAAAATGTACATATATGCCATAAACATCAAAGAATCAGGAAATGTATATTATTCTATTTGATACATTGTCTATAGAATGAATGATAGGAGCAGTTGTGCCTTGCATAATTATGCTGCAGACTTTATATGAAGTTTTTATTAAGCTTTTGTATTGTATTACTTTGTAAGTTGCAAATTTTCATTAATTCTGAATTATTCAACAGTAGCAATAATGTAAATTGCAGCTGTAACAATAATAAATACTCTTTCTCATTAGAAATGTTATGATAAGACAATTAAGCAGTAAGAACATATGATGACAAAGCAAGCTGAAGCAAGAAATGATTACTTTGTACTTGTTACAAAAAAGGAAAACCTGTTGTATAGCAATTCTACAAAAATAGTCTGCTATAACAGCACTTTTAAAATAACTTGTAAAACAACTTTTAAAATAGTTGCATGACCAACTTAGGACACATTGCATGACCAACTTAGGACACAATGTATATCTAAAGAGGCAGGACTGCATTTGTCAAGAACTGTATAAAAGTCCTGTACTCACTGGTGTATTTTCTCAGTAAACCAAGTCAGATACATGATTCAGTCAGTCAGCCAAATTAGCTAGTAAAGGAATAATAAAAACTGTACTGACCCCTGGGATGCCTTGCTTTGCTGATCATTCATTTTTCTTGTTCTTTTAACTGTCTGTAATTTTTCTTCATAGGTGCAGTGCTTGTAGATACTTTTACAGAAATGAAAAAAGGGTTGATAGGAAAGTGGTGAAAAAGGGGCACACAGAGGGAAAGACAGTAGGGAAAATAGCTAGGGATGTGCAGGATGGGTGTGTGGAAAATCCATAGCTGCCCATTTCTACTACAACAACAGCTATTCATATACACTGAATTTGGAGATAGATTTGGGCACTTAAACCCCTGAGAGAGGGGTGAGGACAACAATAATATGTTGTGAAGCCAATTAGACTAGATTACATGTGTCCAGTGGAC
Source organism: Protopterus annectens (assembly GCF_019279795.1). NCBI lineage: Eukaryota > Metazoa > Chordata > Ceratodontiformes > Protopteridae > Protopterus > Protopterus annectens. The sequence goes on along the minus strand of NC_056728.1, from coordinate 1,477,439,027 downwards.
AGTGGATTTTTTTTTGGGAACAGATCGTCCCTTTTTTTTTCAGGTGAGAGTGGGATGTTGGGGAGGGATAGTAGGTATATTTGGGGAGGTAGGTTGGGTAGGATAACAGACAAGACAGACAAGACAGGATACAGGGGTGGTATATGACACATGTGGGGGGTAAGCTCTTTGATGGGGAGGGGTGCTTGGAAATCAGAAGCCTATGAGTCCCCTAGTGGAAACAGTGGTCCTGAGGTCCCCACCCATGGGCATTCACCACTGCACCTTCACAGCCCCAAAGGTGGCTGTGCTGGGGGCTGAGTAGTAGGGCCAGGTCACCCCTCTAGTTGTGACATGCGGCTCTCAAGCTGGCATAGCAGATCTCCAAACTTCCTGTGGAGCTCCCTATGCACCACGCCCTGGACCTGGCAATGGTCCTTTCCTGTCCACGCCCGCTCCTTGGGGAGGCAAGCCCTATCACCTGAGGCAGTTCCACCTGAAGGTGGTGCAGGACCAGCAAATGAGGAGGTCCCAGGGTGGGACCCAGCCATGCTGGTGCCCGGTGCCATGGCCAGCTGAGGTGGGACAGGTGGGTCTACATGGACAGGTCTTCCCAAACGTGCTATGGTGTTTCAATTTTACAACATATGTGAGTTAGTAATAGTCAACGCATTCCAGGATTAGGCATAACAGCATGCATAGATATTCACATTAACCCAAAACACCAGATATGGAAGAGTTGCATAGCAAACAGAACACATGCATATATGAAACCACAGTGGCCATTACAACAGTATGCAGGTACATTGATGGCAGCATGCCACAAATGTGGGAGTATTTGAACAAGGCACATGCATAGAAACAAATTTAAATATTTATCAAACAATAGGACATATGTCCCAACAGTAGATTTTAAAACATACACTTGGCAGCCTATACAGCCTGCTCCCTCCCCTCCCCTCCAGCCAACAGCACAAAAAAAACAAAAAGAACTCGTAATAAAATCAATACTTCAATTTTATATTTATGGTTGGTTGGCGCTTTCACTTGCAAGAGGCAAGCTTCATCAGATTTAATGCAGCACATACCGATTGAGTTGTGTGTTTAGTTTATTGTTGCAGATATGGTGGGGGTAGAGAAAGATGTCAATTAACAACTAGTATATTCCTGTAGTTTTCATTACTTTCCTAGTCAGTGCTGTGATCTGTACCTTACAGGTATTAGTACACTACCCTATGGCCTTAGTTTGAACAGTGGTATGGATGTAGACAACTATATACATGAACTGTTGCATACAGAGTGATTAAGGCACTTTTAGGCAATTGTAAGCGGGTTTGTGTGGGTTTACATGATGGTAGGCAATGCTAACCTCCGGTTAAATATTCATACAGAGAGTTAGATTAAATATTGCTTAACCTGTGTGCGCATTGCTTACCCCCACACAAATGGGCTTAAACCTGCTTACTACTGCTTAAATATGCTTACTCTTGCTTAATAGTGCTTAGTCTCGCTTACCCTTGCACTAATTTAGACAGTAATGTAAAATTATTCTTGGGAAGGTGGTGGATTTGGAAACTCTATGGATTTATCATTCATTACACATTGGACCTTTGATTTGTATCCCTGATTCAAGTGTACATATATTGTATGGGGCTCTTGTGATTATATGTGAATTTTACAACATTATGACAATGACGCCTCACATCTGCATTTCTTGCAGTACTCCAATTCACAAATATATGTTATTTAATAGGTTATGCAACAAAAAATATTGTTCATAAAGAATTTTGACATGGAAAATGGAATGTTCTGGAGTGAGACTCTAATTGGGAATGACTGCTCGTAAGGCGAATGCTCTGCCCACTACACAATTGCAGTACTGCTTCATTTGCATATATCTTGATTTTTATCCTCTTGTGCCATTTAAGCTGCAATAAACGTAGCTAAGCAATGGGCAAACCCGCACACATATGGTTAAATTTTATCTGTTTCATAAAAAAAAATTGCTTGTTTATATTTTATATTTTAACTATTGCTCTTATAAACTTGGGAGGATGTTGCTGGGGGTATGCGGACATCTATGAGTGGTCTCACTCATTCTTATTCCTAACCTGCTGTTCTTGCTTGCAGGGGCATGTATATTCTGAGAGATCTGCTCTCAGACATACCCCCTGCACTCGTACATGTTCCGTGTCTGTTTAGGAGCTCAGGTAGCACTCCTTCATAAATATCACTGGCACACTGCTGTCCTGCTCCTAAATGGCTGCTTCTGTGGAGGACTAAGTTAGTCCTGCATGGAAGTATAGTGAATCTGGGGGATAGATTGGAGTAAATTCCCATGATAAAGTGGTTTTTTCATACCCCCCCTCTTTTGGAGTTGGATCTTTAGGAATTTCCATAGTTTGTGTACACATTTACAACTCCAGGAGAGCTGGTCCGCTTTTTGGAAGTCACAATGAGGGCAAACTGGTAGGATGGAAGAATTAAATTTATGTAAAATCATGGGAGTAAAATAAGCATTATTAGTGATCATACGTTGTGTGTACATTAATTTTTTTCAGAGGGAGAGTTTTGGAGGTTACTTTAATTGATTGTTTTATCTGTTCTGAAATTGAGGGATTCATTTTAATCCAGTATTTGGAGAAGGGTGTATTATTTTGATATTTAATAGCAGTTATCAACTTGTATGTGTTTGATATTATTTCCTTTGTTGATATACAGTGTTATCCTTGTATTTTTAATAGCAGGCTTTGATTGTAGTGTTTCTGTTTTTATATGCTATTAATTTGTTTATTAATGCAAAACTAAATAAAGTTTTTTGAACAAAAAGTGGTGTGCTGATGATATGCAATAGGGAATGGCTGGCAAATTGTCAACATGTTCATATTTTCTATGCATTAGATCAAAAGGAGGACACACTCAGGACACATGAAAAGGACTCCAAGACTATGAACCAATCTGGGACATGAGTGTTCATGTTTCCAACATTATCCCTGAGAAAACAGAATAGGTTAAAGAACCTTATACATTTCAAAGTGAGACAAAATGTAGAACATAAAAGTAGGCATTCTAAAAGTTTTCTGAAAGACTCTAACAGAAAGGGTTGTGATTTCCATCACAGTAAAGAACATCATTATTGCTGTTGTCTGTGATGCTATGGAAGGTGGTTGCTAAAGCAGTAGGATCTTGCACTCCAATTTCCTTGTACTTCATTCTGCACTTAAGATTTTCTGGAGATACTCTCAGGTTCATATTGCAAAGAATCATTGCTTAGCTATGCAATTTATAACATGGAATGAGATGAAGGAAAAAGTCTGAATCCTTACAAGTTGTTTTTCTTTCGGCTTTTCCCGGTTAGGGGTCGCCACAGCAGAACTCTGGTCTGCTAATGATTGCCGGTCAATTTTTAGGGTGCCAAGGTGCCAGCCCAATGCCCAACCTTCAACGAAGGCACACCCATTCACTCATGTGTTTTGAATGCCACTTGACTACGGGGAGGACATGCAGACTCCACACAGAAGGGGCTCCAGCTGAGAATTGAATGGGAGAACCTCTTGCTGTGAAGCGACAATGCTACCACTGCACCACTGCAGCTTACAGTCTGAATCTTTTCAAGTAATAGGTGTAAAAATGGTATATTTTTCATATATTACTTTCATAAAAATGTGAAAAGGTCAGTGATGATGGGTCCACAAACTACTGCCTGAATAACAAAAGATGACTGTGTCCCAGAAACCCTCCATGCCTGAATCATAGCAAGACCTCTGGAATAGGGTTTTATGGTCTTCTCTGTTTTCATGATAGCTGTGGCCATTTCCACACAGAACAGCAGACATCCTGACTTCCATCCTAGCTCCCATTCCTAGTAAGCAGGAAAAGTGAGGTTTTCCCTTTATGACAGTGAATTTGTCAGACAGAACTGCATGGCAGATGTATTTGTTTGTCTTGTTTTGTAGGACACTTAACTGTCCCATACTTAGATAAATGGCTCCTTGTCTTCTTCTTCTTCTTCTTCTTTTGGCTGCTCCCGTTAGGGGTCATCACAGTGGATCAACTGTTTCCATTTCTGCCTGTCCTCTGCATCTTGCTCTGTCACACCAACCACCTGCATGTCCTCTCTCACCACATCCATAAACCTTATCTTAGGCTTTCCTTTTTTCCTGTTACCTGGCAGCTTCATACTTAGCATCTTTTTCCCAATATACCCAGCAGCCCTCCTCAGTACATGTCCAAACCAACGTAATATTGCCTCTCTGGCTTTGTCTCCAAACTTTCCAACCTGGGCTGACCCTCTAATATACTTATTCCTAATCCTGTCCATCCTCGTCACACCTAGTGCAAATCTAAACATCTTCAACTCTTCCACGTCAAGCTCTGACTCCTTTTGTCAGTGCCACTGTCTCCAACCCATATAACATGGCTCCTTGTAAAAAAAAAAAAAAAAAAAAGTATTTTCTATCACTTGGCATTGCTTCACTTGTTTCATTCCTTTGGGGTAACTGCAATTTTCTCAAAGGCTCAACTTTGGCTTTTCGATGTATTGACTTTCCATGATAATAGGGCTTAGCAGGCATTTGCATTTCAATAGTGGATATAAACATACTTCATCAGTGCATTTGTTGTATACAGAGCAACACATCACATCCAGACTGTATCTTTTATATTTGTATCATACGGTAGCCTTAATGTGATGGTACCACATTTAAGATTTAATATGAAAGATTCTCAAAAGACCTTCATTGTTGAGTCACCAAGGGAGGTAAATGGTTTGCAGAAGGCATACAAAATAATAAACATTAATTGGCCTTTTAATCCCTGGAAAACTCTTTAGTATGGGTAATACATGGCTAGCAAGTGGAGAAGTCCTGCAAGTCTCTGAGTGAATTTAATTGTACCCATTCAGCTGTCCAAGCTATGTTTAAAGATGACAAAGTATCGCATTACCTGACCTATATGGGTGTTCACTCCAGAGTAGTGGGAGGCACCAGATGATGATTCCTTTCCTCCATGTTGTTTTATTTATTTCTGATTTAGGTTTAGATCTCTGCTTCATGTGCTGGTAGGGTTACCACCTGTCCCACTTTGCGAGGGACAGTCCCACTTTGGGCAGTTGTGTCCTGCAAAAAAATCATAAAAATGGCAAATGTCCTGAGATTTTTAGGGCAAAATTATTTCCTATATTTTATGTAATAGTTGCATAAAACAGTTATTTTGTATCTGAAACACCTAAATGTTATAAGAAACAGAATAAGCAACTAAAATACAAGAATAAGATTTTATTTAGGTAAAAAAATGAAGTGCTGTCCTTTGTAATGGCCATGGGTATGTTTTGCCCTGCAAAATTTGATGTTTGTACCAAAAATGTCCCACTTTGGGCATTTGAAAAGGTGGCAACACTATGTGCTGGCATTATTTCTCTTTTCAGGGAAAAGGAGATCAAAAGTAACAGGATTCCTAACTGAGTATACAAGGCACAGATCTCCCCTCAAGAGCCTAACACACACTTACAGGCACAAGGATTCCAGTCTTTGCTGGTAGCTGATATTTTTGACATCAGAGATCCTTGTTGTTAGGAAACTCTGTGGCATTTTGACTTTTTAACACTCCCATTCGATTCTCGGCTGAAGCGCCTTCTGTGTGGAGTCTGCATGTCCTCCCCCTGGTCGAGTGGCATTCGAAAGACATGTGTGAATGGGCGTGCCTTCGTTGAAGGTTGGGTGTCGGGCTGGCATCTCGGCATCGTAAAAATCGACTGCCAATCATTAGCAGACCGGAGTTCCACTGTGGCGACCCCTAACCTGGAAAAGCCGAAAGAAAAGCAACAACAAGTGAGACACATTCCAAAGGCTGCTTCTGTAATGAGTCTAAAAGGGAAGAATACAGGAAATCAATGATATCCTAGGATTTAGAACAGATGCCTTTAACAATTATTTGCAAAACATAAAAGGAGTTCCTAATTACAGCTGCCACATGGTGAGCAAAGGAGACAGAGAAAGATATACTTAGGTTTCTAGATCTCAGATCACTGTCTTTCATGACCATTAGGTGTTGCCAATACAGTATAATGCAGTAGTTTGCTGTTTCCTGAATGGTATGATATTACATGTCTTGGCATTTTATTTCCATTATTGCACATCAGGTGTTGACCCATATTAATTCATTTTGAAAGGTATATTTATTTTCAAGGTTCTTGACTACTACATCCAGTAACTTTGGTTAACCAGAGATCATAGTTTTCAGTTCTGAGGTTAAAGAAATAAATGCCAGACAGAGGGATACAGTCTTCCTCTTTGTCATCATCTCTGTGTTTGAAGAGGCATGCTATACTCTGACTACATGTGTTATATCCTTGAGTCAGATGGCCCTACCTACTAAATAGGGATTGGTATTTAATGCCATTGCCTTATCTACAACTCCATCAACTGGTATAATCAAGACAGATAACATGAATACTATGGCCACTGTGTACCACTTGAGTGACCTTTTTAAAGAAGCTGATGATATTTAATAGACTTGATCTACCCTTTACATTGCCATATTGCTGTGGATCGAGCCTAATAAGATTTTTGATGTCATGATTTATAAATTTGGTAATGATGCACTTAATAGCTTTATAGATTAGATTCACACAGCTGATGAATCTATGGTAGGTTCACCTTTGTGGAGTGGCAGCATTCAACAGTACTCCTGGATTTGGGGCATAACCTATAGATAGGTTTAGGATAATCAGTTAATGGAGGGATTCATTGAATCTATGTTTAACACAGTTAACCCATTATATTATTAGGACCAGTACAGAGTATCTTAAGAAAATGATGCTTTCTGAATCTGAGGGATAATTGGAATTGGGGTGTGAGTTTCATGGAATAAGTCATCAGAAAATGTGTTTGCCTGTATGTTTGTAATGTAGTTTGGATTTGAGCAAGAGGCACCATTATGGAAAAGTTGGGAATAATGTGACAAGTTATTTTTTCATTTTCTAATAAAGATGAAGAAGTGCTTACAATTGTTTTCTGCATCAGTTCATGACCTAATTTACCAATTCATATAGCTCCCTTCAGCTACTCAGTGAGGTATTTACACTATTCTCATGGGGGGGGGGGTCTGACCCTGATTGGTTTTAAATTTTTCACTGCATTTGATTATTGGAGCGGTTAGGTCAATACATTTATATAAACGGGCAACAAGATCCTAAGTGTAGCTGACTGCATATTCAGGATAAATGGTGGAAATATTGTGGCTGAATTTAGAGATTTTTTTTTAATGTATGATTTCTGGGGGAATGATGGTCCTGATGGTAAAGATGGTGGTCTGACTTTACTGGTGAAGAACTGAACAGGGGGTAGGAGAACAGACAGGAGCTGAATTTGTGAGACCCAGGTTGATGGATTTGAAGATGAGTTAATTGATGGAGTTTTTTGTATACTTAATCTAAACATTTAAAGAAAATAAATACGATATCTGGAACACACAGCTGATACCATGCGAAAAAATGCAACGCACAGTTGCTCCGTTAAAATACAAACGTAGAATGTTTAATGTAAAAGGAATAAGTGCTTTCACAGTTTAATCCCAACACTGCTTCATCAGATAATGAATGACACTATTAAGCTCTCTAAAATACTATGCATAGGAGAATATTCCATCCAGTTAGTCCTCCAGGTTATATAATCCTTTCCTTTTTTCAGAACCAAGAGACATGATTTAGTAGCTCTGGGTGGCAGGGCTGATTTGTCTAGGTTTTGGACCTTGCAACATGCAGGTTTATGTACTATCTGTCCCTCTCAATTATATATTTAGGCAGAGTAGTGTTAGGTATCTCGGACACTGTTTGTTGGGTACGATACAGTTGTCTTTGGCTTGACACACACATGGGAGGGATACGATTTTAATACTAATTCACTAGGAGTTAGATTGTTTAACATTGTATTCAATTTTCAAGGTTTTACAATCGATTGTATATACTGTGTTTGTCTAATTTTGTTTGGTATAGAACTAGCCTTTTATTTTCTTTTGGTATATTAGTTTTTACGGATATTAGCAAGCTTTGCTTAGCCTAGTTTGTGTATATGTATTTTTATTCTGTACATTGTTAGTCAGTGCACATTTTATTTTTTTTTTTCCCTATGACACCTCAAGATCTGACCTGGTTTCATTTCAGGGCTTATGTATGCACTGATTTCTTTTAGTGCAGAATATTTTAGCCCTTCATATACATGAAGGGCGGTATTGTCTCATGATAGGGTCTTATTTTATTTTATTTATTCACTTATACATTTTATACATTCCCAAGGGAAAAAAAATCGCTGTTCCAACAAAAAAAAAAATAAAAATAAAAAACAAGTTCAAACAATACATTAAGTGGGGGGCTTCACCCCCACACCTCCCACATTTAAATATACCAACTCCAAGACTGCACTACAGTGCCGAAAACAGCAAAGTACCTAAGCGGCCAAGCAAATTCTTTCCCAGGTAAAGAATTTGCTTAACAGCCGCTTCGATATTTTGCGTTTTCAGCCTTTTATGTTTGACCAAGACGCATTCGAAAGAATGCATCTTCAGTCTTGTAAAATAGACCCGTTTAACATGCATGTCCTAATGGATCGAAATTCTGAGTCCAGTGAATGCCATTTAGTGACATCAATCCTTAGATAATCTAAATGATTTGACAGCGACAAAACCTATTGCATGCTGGTGTGCGATATAATATTTCTTGACAGCAAAGCTTTTAATATTTTCTGCTTCAGGCAGTTCAATTATACCTTACAGCATACTTAAAATTTTATCACCAACAGTTTTAAGGTAATAAAGCTTCCTCCCTTAATGAAGAGAGAGAAAATAAAGCAACATTATATTCTTGCAAAAATAACTGCACCTTTAATCACTGCACTATAAAACTACTGCTTAGTTTGATTCCTATTCTTCATACTTAAATCTTGCGGGACCACCCTACAATTCCAAGCTTTGTGAAATTCCTCTTATCAGGGTCAGTCCATCTTCTCTTAACTGACAGACTAGAATGAAACAATAAAAGTTGCATCCCTACCTCCCAACCCTCCCCCCCAATCACTTGTCCCCCAGGTGAGTCATTACCAAAGTATATAGGAATGCATTATGTGTTATACGTGAAGAAATACTCCTCTGGAAAATTGCGGGAATCAACTAAAGTGACTTGATAAAAAGCGGTACATCTGCTTGCTGTCAGAGGTATGTGTGTTTTTTTTTTTTGCCAATAAAACTGTCAGAAATTATACTGTCCCTAAACTACTTTGCAGGGGCTATTGTGTTGGCAGCATAACATGAATGTAAGATAACTCACTCCCTCACAGTCCAGTCCAACCAAGAAGTAACCCATGACTAAGCACCATTGTGATGCCTAGCACCATTCTGTAATAAACGGGCTAAAAGTATGAAGCAAAATTCAAGTGAAGGTACTGAAGTGCACTTGCTGTTGAAGCCGCATGCACAGACCTTCCAGCTGCTTGCTTTCACACCCAGCCCATGAAACAACCACCAAACAGGCCCAAACGTGAAACCAAACCCACAGATATAAGTGCTAAATGCGTCCACAGGTTGCCCTATGCAACACCGAACCAGCTCTCAACTCCACAGTGCAAGCAATTCTGACAAAGCCCAAATAATGAAGGGACAACTCCCTCAAAACTAGGATGGATTTTACATATTGCTCTTATACCTTAACAATCACATGAGAAAAGGCCTCACTTCTTTTCCTTTTTTTTTTTTTTTTTTCTTTTAAACACTCCCACTCCATCTGTGCTGTATCTAGAGCAGTCAGCAGTCAGCCACAACCTCCACAGCTGATGTCAACTCCCACAGCAAGAAACCATACAAAGCCATCAGCTGTCAGGGACACCAAACAGATGGACAAGTACCGCACCAAAACATGAGACAACTTGCAGCACAATAAAAAAATGCAAAGCAATCCACCGAAGCACAACAGCACAAAATTAACAAAGGCATTCCCTATCAGTATGTAACGGCAATTCCCCACATTTTCTCTCACAGCTTCAGTTCAGAAAGCACATCAACACCATCTGCCACGACCTCCCCCACTCAATTCATAGAAATGGAACCAACCTTATCCCACTCATGGCAGTCTCTACCTCTTTTCAGGGGAGACCTGAGATGCCATTAATACTACTAGGTGGAATTTTGCCATAGCATTGGCGAAATTCCATTACTCGTTTCAGTAGATGCAGTGGGTCTTTTACATCCACTTGAGCTACCAACTCACTAATCATGCATGGCTTCAGTTTAACATCTCATATGAAGGACTGCACACTCCAGAATTCAGCATCTCCCTTATGCTGCACTGCAGTGTCAGCAGTTGATCTACCTAGTGTGGGAATAGAACCCCCAGCTTTCTGTACCAAAGGTGAGGGTGCTACCTGTTGCAGTACTGACATTAAGTGAAACTTGTAAAAATATGTTTCCCTGAACAAAAGCAGAACTACCACATTTACCTATACTTCTTTAACATAAACAAATGATCTGCTGTAAGATATTCAGTACAAAATCAGGATGTAATTTGTGTTTATATAATGCATAGCTGTAGTGGAATTTTAATGTGAGTATTGTTAGCAGCACATATTATTTACTTTTTAAATATAAGATAGTGTGAACATTTAAAAAAAGTATATGTTCTGCTAAAAAATATTTTTTTTTCTTTCATTCATAGTGTAGCACATATGTGAAATATAATGGTTTTAAAATTAATGACAGTGTATAAAACAAAGTAAAGGAATGCAGTCTGTACCTACATTAACATGGAATCTGCAGGTTCGATGTTGAGCCCTTGCACCTATGTTAGTGCAGTTCTACTGCCCTGCTTGTCAGACATTCTGATACTCCTGAAGTCATGTGCTGTTCTTTCTGCTTCTTCAATAATTGCTGCATATCTGCATTTCAGCAATGGAATCACTTCCATGAAGATTCCGGAACAGTCTCTGTTGATTTCCTCAAAAAAGAAAGCTATATGATACTTCATTTATCACTCAAGGAATAAAGATTGCCAAGATACAGAGATGAAGGTGTTATGTAAGTGATAGATTGATTTCTATGAATTTGATTGGTTGACACCACTTACATTATGTTTAAAATATCAATAAACTATTGTTGACTTTTCTCTTACTTGAGGGATACCATGTATTGGTGTCAGGAAGAAGAACCGTAAAAATACAATTACTATTTTAATTTAAAGGTGTAGATAGTTACAACTGAGAAAGCCATGCTACATTTGCAAATGCATTAGTTTGTGAAGATAAGAAATCCTGTCAATCCTTTTTTCAACTGTTTTACTATATAGCAAAGAAACCAATGAAATATAATGCAATACAAAAACCAAATTGTGTAATCTTATGATTCTTAGTTTCTGTGGTGATGAACAAAGTATGTATCTGCAACAGAAAGCAGCATAAGGTTAGTCTTAGACTTTGCTTGGGATCTTGATGACCCATGTATGAAGCTTTGCAGTTCTACCTTGTATTATTATTTTTTTTCAATTGTAATAGTTATGGACAGTATTTCATCAGTAATTTATTTAGCTGTTTATCAGATTCTTCATGCTCTCCTACCTGTACAACTAACTGCTATTTCTGTCTTCTTGGTGCAGTGTCTTCACCTTTACAATTTTTTTGTTTCAGCACTGACTTTAATATTTAAGCAACATTTATATATTCCCTTTTGAGTTTGTGTGGTTAGTATTTATTTATTAATGATCCTTTGTAAGTATTATCTGAGATGACATTATTTAATATTGTAGGTAGGTAAAGCTATGGTTTCCACTTCCATTAGCTTGATCAGTTGAGTGTACTAACAATGAAATATCATGTTTATGTTTGGCTAAATCAAGAGAAGCAAGTAACTGATCTGAAACCCTTGCCATATGTAGAGTGGTGACAGTACTAGCATTGCAGGAAGAAAGCTGTGGAGATTAAATAATTCTGACAGACGTCCCCAGTAATTGTGAGTGTATATAAGTGCATGTGTGTGTGTGTGTGTGTGTGTGTGTGTGTGTGTGTGTGTGTGTGTGTGTGTGTGTGTGTGTGTGTGTGTGTGCGCATGTGTTTGTGTGTGCGTGTGTGTGCGTATGTGTGTCTATACTTGTGCGTGTGTTTGTGTGGAGAAAATAATTAGAAAATCAGGCATCATACTAAAGGTCAATGGAAACTGATGTGCTTCACAAAGAAAATGGTGGAAAAGGACCTAGAGTACCACATCAAAGACTCAGTAATTTGATCTGTGTGTAGTCCTAGTGTGGACTGGGCATAAATGCTGGAAACCTATAGCCAGCAGAGCATTGCTTATTCCCCTTGTGATCTAATGGCCAAGTTGCATTTGCTGAACTGGTTACTGGAATACAACTGTGTGCAAGTTTTTGCTTTTTAACCTGTTGGATACCAATGATTTGACTTGAGAGATTTTCCTTAAAGTAGTCATCAGAACTAGTTTTAGAAATTTTTAGAGTTCCCTGGACTGAAACCCTTGTCCCTCACAGAAATCAGTGGCATGGATGGCACTCCATTTAGAAGTAGTGGTATTCATACTATGATCACTGCCAGTCACCTGTGGCAGTGTTAGACAATGTGTCACAGCTACATTATGCAGTAAGTTCTAAAGTTCAAAATTCATTCTCTTCCTTCACATATTGTATTGAAGAACGCACAGACACACACACACACACACACACACACACACACACACACACACACACACACACACACACACACACACACGCACACACACACACACACACACACACACACACACACACAGACACACACACACACACACACACACACACACACACACACACACACACACACACACACACACACACACACACACACACACACACACACACACACACACACACACACACACACACACACCATTCACTGTGTTTAGCATAGCATAGGATTCCAGCAGTCCAGTTTATTTAAGACCAGTATGTTGTATTTACTGTCTGTACATTATCAAGTTAAATTGTCAGTACAGATATGTATGCACTCACTGAAGCACTTTTATGATTGTCATCACTCGTAAAGTAAATCTCAGCAAGAAAATGCTGCTCACAACTTGTAGTTCTGAGTCTTACTCTGAAGAAGTCATGTTGGCTAAAGTAATTTAATTCATATTGCTGAGCTCAGACGCATACCATTTTGCCTCCCCTACTCACTGAGCTATACCAATGGTTACTTAGTAGGGATGGTCATATTCTGTGTACACCTCTGATGTTTGATTGTGATGAAAATAAAAGAAGAATCCCCATATCCACATACAAAGACTGAAAATAAATCAAATCTGATTTTATGTAGCAGATGTTTATGCAATGGAAGAATGTTTTCTATTTTCTGTTGCATTTAGCAGTACTTGCTGAAACTAAATAATTACTAAAACAACTGAAAAATAGAGGACATGTTTATATTATGTAAAACTCTTGTCCTTTTTATCACATTATACACATCACTATTTGCTGCACCAATGTTTCACTTTTGGTAAATGTTATATGTAACAATTATTTTCTGTTTATAGGTTCATATATTATAATAGATTAATAACTGCCCCTGTGGGCCATTTTAAGCCTAGCCAATTTCCCTTTTTGTTCTCGAATTAACCATTTCTATAGAGAATGGCCTTAACCATCCCATGGTCAATAAATATATATTACCCCTAATGAGAATAACTAAGATCATAACATAGATAATTTGAGGGGACCTATGCATGGGATAAAGCAGTCAGTTGCCGCATCTCTCCATTAGTAGTACAGTGAACAGTCCTGGGATACATTTTCTATTTCCCATCCATAGAATCAAGTTGTGCTTCAATATGGGCAGGGAGGAACTTAGTTTTATATGGATGGTGAGTCTGTTCCAGAGCAACAGTATCCTCTGGAGATCTACTTGTCTCTTCATACCATCCTCCTGATGTTGCAGAAGAGGTTTAGATCCTAAAACCGAGCAGTTTTGTTGCCATTTGACTTGTAGATGTGCATTAAATCCATCAGTACTGGATTGGTGGAGGTATTGCATGCCAGATACAAGTAATTTCTTAACAGTCTGTAGGATACTGAGACAAGAATAGTGAATGGGCTTTGAGTCAGTCCATGCAGGACATGTTGTTTAGGCCTTGTATCATTACAGTAAGGTATCTCTGTGGACACTTACTTTTACAGTAATCTCCACTAACAATAAACTAAGTTTTTGTTACATGGAGAGAAATAGGAGGATGCAACCAAGCTCTCAAAATAGTTACAACGAGCTGTATAAATTCTCACTGACCTGTATCTTTTGTGAACTTATTTTAATTTAGGATTTAAAAAGAAACTACAAAAATTATGGTAGTTACATTACAGCTAGCAGCAGCAGCTGCAATTTTCACTGTAGCAAAAGAGATCTAACTCCATGATCCATCTACCAATCATTACTGAATTACAGGGCAGTAATAAACAAGGGCTATAATGCAATCAACAAATGAGGATTGGTGAAGTTGCACAGGATGAGAGAATGGTTGGAATTCCAAAAGGTTCACAGCAGCATATTGGAAAGCTTTCACCATCCTGCCTTACTACCATGATTTGAATTTCATCATCCTGTTATCTGGAGTGAAATAAAATCTATTTACTTTAACACTGAGCTGTTGAATGTCTGGATTTTCCACTATGCTGGTATTCCTGAGAAATTCTATGGCCATGAGATTGCCTGCATAGCAGCTCTACCTGGTTATAGAACTTGCTCCTGCAGGAGGTCTGGATTCTGAAAACGTACTGCCCTACAGTACAAGGCCCCTCACACAGGTGAAGCTGCTGCATCATCAAAACAGTCCTTTGAATTCAATGAGTACTCCTTTTTACAAGATTATAAACTAATGGCATCCATTAATGTCAGTGGTACAACATGCTCACAAATAAATTTGGCATTCTAGCATGACTGCATTTTAAAGAATGATAACAGCTGCATCAACTGCATATGCCTGCCAAAGACAGTGTGGTGAGATTAGATGTTCTTGTAACTTACTATTTTATCAGTAATAGAGCATGTAGTTCCTTGGCGCTTTAACACACAAAACAAGTCTAGAAGGAAAACATTGCCTTCTTGCTGATCTTATGATGATTCTAAGCCAGACTGTTGCAAACCAAAGTGCAGAGGAAATATTAAAACTAGAAAATGTATTGGTAAGTCTGTGGGAATGATCTTAAATGTCAGCTTTAATACTATGCAGAAGTGCAATATGATGCATCCAGAAAGCAACAACCAGCTAAAGTAGCAGACAGCTAGAAAAGAAACAATGAAAAAAAAACCCTGTAATTAAAGATAAATAGATAGATAGATAGATAGATTAGATAGATAGATAGATAGATAGATAGATAGATAGATAGATAGACAGACAGATAGATAGATAGATAGATAGATAGATAGATAGATAGATAGATAGATAGATAGGGAAGCCACGGTGGTGCAGCAGTTAGCATTGCTGTCTCACAACAACAGGTTCTCCAGTTCAATCCTCGGCTGGGGTGCCTTCTGTGCAGAGTCTGCATGTCCTCCCTGTGGTCGTGTGGGTTTCCTCTGGGTGCTCCAGTTTCCTCCCAAAGACATTCTCAAGGTGGATTGGACACTCTAAATTAGACCTAGGCATGAGTGCGTGCACCTTCTGTGGAAGGTTGGGCGCTGGGCTGACAACTAGACACTGTAAAACTCTACTGCCAATCATGAGCAGACAGGTGATCCACTGTGGCAACCCTTAACCACGAATAGCTGAAAGAAGAAGATAGATAGATAAAAGATAAATCAAAGATAAATTGTGTGGTCCTGGGGGTCTCATTATTTTTAGACTAGACAGGTCAGAAGCAGTATAGATAAAATGTATAAAGTGCTACATAGTGTTGAATGGAAATATTTTGAAAATGACCATAAGTGGACATGATGTTGAAAAAAACAATGAAAGGAGGGAATGGGGCTACAAAAAAACTTGCAGTACCACAGAAAAGTGCATATGTAAAAAACTGCTGGATGATAAAGGTCCTGCCCCTTACTATCTCCTATTCTTTCCAAGCACTACACCCTTAGTTACTGGTCCAAAATCTTCTCCTTGTCCTCTAACACTTTGTCCTTCTACATGTCCGAAAGCATTCTTTCTCCACCTCTTACTACTAATCATCCATTTCCTCCTTTTCTGTCCTTCTATCAAGTTATTTCCAAATACTTTTCATAGCATTTTAAATGATGTTGCTATTAATCAATGATACTCTGTTTGGATGTTATATATTTGCTGATTAATAATATAAATCTGCACTCTTTACTATGTTCATTATGTAATGTTTTTTCAAATCTTTTCTCTCTAGAAAAAGTTTAATAGTTTATTACATGATGCTGCTATTAATTAGTGATATGCTGTTTACATTTTGTATATTTGTTATTTACTTGTATATCTCTGCTTACTTTGTTTTTCATGTAATTTTGAATTTTTCTGGAGCTTTTCTCTCTGGGCTTTCACAGAAAAGGAGTAGCTTTCTGCCATGTCGGACTATCCAAGTAAACAAATACAATAAAAACATTCATTAGCTAATTAATAAAGTTCAGAAAAGAATACTGCCTTGGGCAAAGCAATGTATATAACTTATATATACATATATAGATATGACATACATACACAAGTATAAAGGGATACATATTAAAGATGCAACATGAAAGATTCAAGAGAAATATGAACATATATATTTTTTTCACCAATGTGTAGTGGTTAATTAACCAGCCATGCAGGAAAGATGTCATCATGAAAAACAATGACAAATGTGTGCATGTATTTCACTGACATAAGTCATTTCTTATGTTGCATGGGTGAAACTTAGAAATAAAGTTATTCTTAAGTAGGACCTGTGGTTTAAGGTGAACTTGTGGAGCAAACCTCTTTGTCAGCCATCAAAAACTTCTATATGCTTTACTGAAGTGGTGATACAACTTATGCATTTCCTGTTAATAGGTACAGTCACACTGATAAAAAAGTAGTAGTTGGGGAATAATATCATTCCAATTATGGTACATTCCTAAAGAAAGAAAGAAATTCAAACAACTTTGAAGTTTTAGAGATCCAGTGAAATTTCTTCTAAGGAAAGAACAGATTTCTTAAGACAGATGACATGCAGTAAGTGTGTGTATGTGTTGCTCTATGAAACCTTACGTAAAGCATACCATAAAGGTCGCATTTGAGAGGGGTGCTGATTCCTCATCATGATAAATATTCCAATATCAGAGAAAACTTTGCCTTTTTTCTGTTAGACAGTGTTACAAATTATTCAGTGGTAACCAGAATAACACTGATGACTGTGTTGCACAGAAAGCCATTTTTACTAACACTTCTTGTGAAATGTTGGAATCCTGAATTCATAGTTTCATGGGTTCATGGGCAATTACAAGGAAACTGGTCTGTGAGAATCTTAAGAAGTCTAGTTTTACATTCCCATGGTAGTTTTTAGCCCTAATATTTTGCATACATATAACCCAGAGGTGGGCAGATCACAGACATGTTGTGACATTTACTTACTGCCCATATCCATGAGGGAAATGAGTTATATGCCCAGGGTGAATTTGATGTTTATCATCCATGTGTCCAAATTCTGTCTGAAGAGAGTAAGAGAAGTACTTTGCTTTATGTGCAGTAGAAGATGGTTCCATACAAGAGATATTCTGTCATACATACCTGTCATTTCAACTTGTACTATTTATGTCGAAAACAGACTGAGATTCATTGAGCTGTTGTTCACATTACCATTGGACTTGCAAATGTCTAATAGGTCTTACAGGATAGGATCTGTTGAGGCTGCATACACGTGGCAGAGGTTACTTCTTAATAGCCTGTATGATACTGAGAAAGTGGATAAGGCTTTCAGATGGGCTACATCAGTTGTTATGATGTAGGTCTGTGTTTTTAGTGTAAAAGTACTGTGGTCGCTCCATTTGTGCCAAGAGTTTAGAGAGGTACATACAGAATGAGTCATTATATTCAGTGATCACTCTGATGAGAACTGAGTACAGTGGGATGATTACATCCCTGAGCCTGCACACTATACCTTTAAATGTAGCTTGTTCAATGAAAAAGATTTCCTTGCAACAGTGGGTATAGGGTGATCAAAGACAACTCATTCTAAACATAGTTTCCCAGATCACAGAGCATAGGATCAACTTTCAGGGATGGGTTGTCAATATAATAGTTAAAAGGAAGTCATCTTGGCAAAGGATAGTTATACCTTTCTCTGCATATAGTTTTAGTGCATGGATTTTTGACAACAGCGATTTGTTTTGGAAATGCCCTCTTGGAGGATTTTTTGCCCTCTGGGGAGGATATAATGGCACTGAGTTTACTTTTGTCCCTTTTTCTAACTGCCTGCATTCCTTTAAAAAATAAGCAGTTTTTCATACCTCTGAATACCTTTCAAGTTCATATTTAGGAAGCACATTGCCAGAGAATATAATGGTAATGTCTGCTTAACTAGTCTGTTTAAAAATACCAAGCATTTCCACAGAGAGTGCACAGCTCTGTGATGAGAATATACTAGATGGTCGTTTTTGAGAAGTAAGTGTCTTATGTGGAGACAAATCCTTCCAACTGCAAATCTGATGAGACTGTAACCCCATGGTCACTGCTACTTAATGCAGTTATAATTAAGTTCAACATCGCTCAAGGAAAAAGAAAACATTTGATTTTGCATAAAAAATATCACTGTTAACTTTTTCTAAATTTCTTTGGAAATTTGGAGAAAACTCCTCTGCTAAAAATTGATATGATTCAAAACTTGAACTTCAGCACAATGAATGACAGCAATTAAACTATGCTGCGGTTTAATAAGGTGAATATTACTTAAGTATTCGAGTCATATCTGACATTTGCTAATCTTATATAATGCAAATGTGCACATTAGCATTTTCTCTGAACACAATTACATTAAGTAGAAATTGACACAAAAACTTGGTATACTTCATTAAACCAATTTTAGATTATTTTTATGTTTCTTCAAACTTTGCAATAAAATAACATCAGCATTGTGACTCATGCTCAATAGAATTTTACCTAAAACATCAGTGAAATGGATTCAATCCTTAATGACAGTTATGACTACTTTGATTTATATATTTGCCAAATATTTGCATCGGGTTTCTCTTCATAATCTGGTCCCCCCACAAAACAAAAAAAACATGCTGCCAGACTTGTACTTTACGCATATGTTTATTTGCCATTGCCTTGAGGCTACACTGTAAAGTCCTTTAATTTGAACTAGTTCTTTTTACTTTTTTTCATTTCTGAAGTGCTGTATAAATTGTAAGTACGATTGTGTCACTTTCTTTATAACTTTTTCATTCATTCAGTTATTTTATTATTCTATCTCATTATTTATTTATTTTTTTTTTGCTTTTCAACATAAAATATGATTCCTGTCAGATGGTGGCAATTTATAGATACCTCAGTGAAATTGGTGTGCAGATACTTTAAAAATCACAATTTCAAATAATAATTTGTTTACAAATATTACTATTCTAGGCATAACAGAGGAAAAAAATGTTGTTCCTGAGGGTATCATCATCTGCATATTCCATAAGACATTAAAGAGATAATTGCTGCAAAAGACTTATCCTCAGACTATGAATGTATACCACCAGGATGAAAGCAGGCAGCTGACCACTTTGTAGAGAATCTGTTTGTTTAGCTCTTTTGTCCTTTGTAAAATAACTTCATCAGAATACTGAAAATACGCACATCTCCATCTTTTATACCCAGCATACTGATCGTGTTAATTAAACAGTTAAAAAAATGAACATCTTAAAGGGCTATGTCCCATTAAGACATTCGTGCACATTCAGAAGTTCACTGACAATTTTTTCAAATTCATTGTTATTGACCAAGTGGATGGGGGGTAGAGAGGTGGACCCACAGATGACTACCTTGAATACAAGAAGCTTCAGTGGCAATTGCGAACAAATGCCACTACCTACCCTGGTTTACATTAGAATATATCAATCAGTCCTGTCTTAAGAGTAAAAGCAGCCTTAGTTTTAAAAGTATTTCATGTTTTTAACAATTTGGCATGGTGAAACGAACGTTTGTGTATATATGTGGAAAGTTTGGGACACAGCCCTTTAACATGTTCATTTTATAACTGTTTAATTAACACCATCAGCTTACTGGGTATAAAAGATGGAGCTGTGTGTGTTTTCAGTATTCTGATGAAGTTCTTTTACTAAGGACGAAACAGATTTTATACAAAGTGGTCAGCTGCCTCCTTTCATCCTGGTGGTATTCTTTCCTAGTTTGTGGTTCCTGTTTTATTAGTCAGACTGTGAATGTATTATATGGGTTTTGTCAACAAGTATGCCCTAGAATATCCCAATTAATTATTAAAAGCTAGGTTATCATGCTGAAATCTGGTCAGTCGCATTACTGAATTAATCAATCATCTCTCAATATTATGAGCACTGTAAATAATTAATATAAATTCAAAACTATAGTTACTGTTAGTGCAGCTCCTTTCTGAATTTCTATTGTCACTTTTGCCTAGTTTACACTCATTGTTTCTGAGGAAGTTCACGTAAATAAAAGTGGATGAAAGCGCTTAAAAAATATTTTTGGAGAGTGAGAGTCTTTTTTCGGAGCTGTTCTGGATTATTTGCCTGGCTTTTGGAGTTCTGAATTCATTGGAACGTTTAATTAATATAAATGTAACACAACTACTTTGACAAATAAGTATCTTGAAGATAACTGTGTCAATAACATAGATAGTTCTTACAGATGTGCGTCTCACACTATAATACCAGCTGTTTATAATTCACTAATTAAATTTCACAAGCTGTAAATACATTCATTCATGATATCGTAAACATACTTTTCTGTCTGTCACACTTCAAAATTAATTTTGTTACATGCTTTGCAAATGCAAATGCACTAATTGGAGTTTCACAGTTCTTTGATCACAAACTCTAGTCATTTAAAATAGCTTAATTCAATACAGTTGGTCAAAGTGGATACCAAATAATCATTATTTTTTAATCAAACTTGTATGAAAAACTAGCTTTTGTTAAATTATTAATATTAATTGCAAAATTCAGGAAAGATGTTGTTACTGTTTAGATATGCAAAACAACAATATTGCATATAAATTTAAACATAATGTGTTATGTGAAAAGAAAACTGCCTCTGATAAAAGAAATCAGCATGCCACATCTGGGTTTAAAATAATTTATTATTTGTTTATTTGTTGGCCAGAAGAGTCTGACCGGGGAGAAACCATTTTCAGCAGAGACCTGGGGAGAAAAGTTCCATCACAGTACATTTGTATTAACAAGTGAATTCCAAACAGTTCTCAGAAAAACAACAGTTACGTTTCTCAGAAGAAGCAAACATAATTACAAGACAGGTATATAGAGTAAAGTATTTACATCAACAATTATAGGTCTGCACAGCTCTTATAGCTCTAAAATCTCAGAAAGTAAATGGATTGATACTGTAGAATGGGAAACATAGTAAGAAAGTATTGCAAGGAGTTCGAGATATGTAATGAAGTAAGTTGTAAAATTATGCAGGGGGGATATTAGAATTGTATAGGAGGATAGTGGTAATAACATGTGACTGAAGGAGTATCATATTCTGTTTAGTCTACCTGTTCCAAAGTGGTGTTTCTAGAAGGTTTAAAATGTAGGTATACAGTGGATGCATGAGAAGGTTAGCGTGGTGGATGGGAGCAATTCGAAAAAGAGAAATATGAAAAGTGTCATATAAGGGGGTGAAGAGGGAGGTATTGATTCAAGTGCAGGAGTGAATTTGCTAGGGATGTAATGATTCAAGAAGAGGAATGAAAAAGTTGATGATAAGCAATAAGAAGTTTGTGCTTTCACTAGAGGTCTCAGCCTGGTGATGAACAAGAGCATGACCAGTACTGGGTAAGGTATTGCTGGATTTTATAGCTTGGGGTTTGATGGTCATTTCTACTTGTGTAATTTCGGAGTTTAGAGATGTAACAGGAGTAATAATGAGCCCCCAATGAATTATTTGCTTTAGTATTACTTAGTAGAAATGTATCAACAGAACAGAGATCCCTTGTGTGGGTGTGGGGCAACAATATGCTTTTTTGCTGTTGTTGTTTTTTAAATGTAGGGCATTGTTCAGGATAATATATCAGTGTGTATGCCATAACTAGCTCTGAGTATGCTATGTAGTTGTTAAGCTCTTGACAGTTTAGCTGTTTTAAGGCTTGGCAGTGGAGAGTTCAGTATTGATAGCAAATTTAGCCACTCTGTTATAAAAGGAGACTAGGCTGGAATGTACTATAGAACTTTGGTTTGTAATGAGAGGTGAGGCATATAGGAAGTTTGGAATAAAATAGGATGAGATTGGATGTTTTCTTGCTTGGTCTATAAGGTACTATTTTGCCCTGTAAAGGGAGCCAAGTTTCTGGTGGCTCCATTTAATTGTTTGAAGAATATGTTGATCAAGTTTAAACTATCGTCTATTATAATGCCAAGCAATTTAGTATATGGTGCTGCCGCAGTTTTACTATTATTTGCAGATGTAACCAAGAAATATCTTTTTTATTGAGATAATGTTTTGGGGTTAACAGCATCAGTTTGGTTTTATTGGGATTAAAGAGCAGGTTTAAATTTTTCATCCAGGTTTTGATTGAAGAGAAAGAAATTTGAGTGATTTCTTGGGAGTCTAGATTTTGTGGGTGCTGTATATATTAAAGTTGTCTCATCTGCATATTGTACTATATTTGCTTGGTGTTTGGTAGTGTGAAGGTTATTTATAAAAAATTTAGAGATAAGAGGTCATAGTATGGAGCTCTGAGGGTCACCTATGGTAAAAGGAAGCGAGGAAGAGAGGTCTTGTTGCCATTTGACTGATTGTTGCCTTCTGCATAGATAACTAAGGAAGCATTTAAGGAAGAATTGAGACAGACATACAGAAAAGAGCTAAATGAGTAAATGTTGGTATGATACAGTGTCAAAAGCTTTGGATAAGTCTAGGAACACAGTTAAAACTAGGTTACCATTATTCCTACGCTGGTTTATAGTGTTAGTGAAGTAAATGATGGTGGTGGTTGTGCTATGGTGGGGTCTGAAACATGCTGTGCTTCAGAGAGAAGGTTACTTGAATTTAGGTGATGTAAAACCTGAGCATGAATACAGTTTCCAAGTATTTTTGATAAGGGACAGGATTTCAATAGGTCTATAATTATTAAACTCTGTGTTTCCTTTGTGTAAAGGTATAAAATAAAAGTTTTTTTCCAGATCGAAGGAACACATTTTTCAGATATAGATCTTTTTTTATCATTATAGAGAGTGGAAAAGCAATTGCATCTGTAGCCATTTTTAAGTAGCCTGAGGGGAAATGGTCAGCAGCTAGGTTGTTTGTTTTTAGCTTATAGAAATTGTTAAATGGTTGAGGTACTTACTGTCCTGAAGTCAATTTGATGAGGAGATTTAGGCTGCAAGTACTTCAGTGAGTTGTGGAAGTGTTAATGTTTGTGAGGGACAATTTAGTTTATATAAAATTGTTGTTAGACTATGTGGGAATTGTTAGATGCAGTGGTGTGGGTGGTAGTTTGGCCTAGATGTAAAAGTTTGTTTATGAATGCACAGAAGATTATTGGGTTGTTTTGATGTTTATTTCGTAGGATTTTATAATAGGTTTGATTGTCATGTTCTGTTTGGTATTTTGTCTTACTCCTTAGTTCCCTGAAAAGTTGAAATGTATTTTGTGTTCTACATTTGAGCCAGTCTTTCCAGGCTTTATCAAATCGAAGCATTCATTTCTTAGTTTCTTTTGTTAGCCATGGTGCAGGACTGGACTTGACCCTTTTTGGTATATCATGAGGCAAAGTTATTGAGAATTGTTTTGGAATATCTCATTGAAGTGTGTGAATGCAAAGGCTTAGCGCACAGATTTTAGTACATTCCAGTTATAATCTGTTAAGGATTTGATAAAAGCGTGTGTATCAAAGTTTTTTTTTTTTTTTTTTTAGGACTTGGTTGTAAATTATATGTTTATCTTGGATATTGTAACTTCTGAGAGTGTAAGTAGGTTGATGGTCACTTAGGCTGAGTAGAATGCTACCAGCTTCCCTAAATTTGCTTCGTCTATTAGTACAAATGCAGTCTAAGGCTGATTGCCTGCCAGTACTTGTGTGGACTCTAGTAACTGATGGCTCTGTAAAGACTTATAGGTTTATGGAATCATATGGGTGCTGCTATTGGTAGTTGCCAGCCTATATTCAGGTCCCCTAGTACTACCGTTTCATGTTATATATGGTGGAGTATCCAGTACAGGATATTTTCCACAGTGGTAACTGGTTGGATATATATATAACTATATATATATATATATATATATATATATATATATATATATATATATATATATATATATATATATATATAAAACTGCTAAACAAAGAGTTTTCCTATTACTGATTTTCAGGTGTGATAAAGTAGTTCTGCATTATTAAACTGAGGTGTCTCTT
Source organism: Protopterus annectens (assembly GCF_019279795.1). Classification (NCBI taxonomy): domain Eukaryota; kingdom Metazoa; phylum Chordata; order Ceratodontiformes; family Protopteridae; genus Protopterus; species Protopterus annectens. Next base: position 1,477,414,522 of record NC_056728.1, on the reverse strand, counting down.
GTGTGTATATGTGGTTATATTTAGGGAATTTGTGTAGATAATAGACATACTACCTACCTGTTTATTTGTTCTCTCAAGCTTAAATATGCTGAAACAAGGTGGGGTCATTTCATTGTCATTTATGACTTTTCTCAGCTAGGTTTCTATAGCTATGATTATGTCCAGGGAATATGAGGCAATACAACCATGACTGTTCTGAACTTTATTGCATATGCTTCTAAGCTCAATATTTCAGAGGAAAAGGCTGGAATTTAGGGATGGGGGAGGAAAAGATAATGATACATTTAACTGATTAACATATTTGTCCCAATCCCATTCAAATAACTCACACCATACCAAAAATGGAATATGATGACCTTTATTAAAATGTCCTTGATCACTACTTTATTGAACAGCACTCTTAGATTTATTAATCACAGCATGAATATCCATGTAACGATTTAACAGTGCAGCATATCCTGATCACCCTGCCTCAAAATAAGCAACATTACTTCAACAACTCACTTACTCTCACTTATCAGAAGCAGCTTACCACCACTCACTTCTATCCCCAACGAACTTCCTTGCAAACTAACACCCAACATCAGAGGGGGAACAGAAGAGGTAGAAGCCTGCCCCTCTTCTCCTCCCATCAGTCTGGCACAGGCTGTTTTCCCTCTCCTACTGCAACACTTTCACCAAACCTTCCAAAAACAAATCCAAGTTTACATTAAATAAATCCAAACCTAACTCACTCAGGTGCACTCCATCCTCCTTAAACCAAACTGAGTACTATAATCAAGATCCCTATGATCTGTCGTAGGAATATCCAAATGCTAAAATGCCTTGACAACCTAAAATTAACAAACCAACGGGCCTGCTCAATACTTATAAAACAGCTTGCATTCCTCCAAAAAAACTCGGTACTATTTCAGACCACACAATACTAATGCCCAGATATGTCCTCTTTAAAGAAGCTAAATCTTCCAATATCCTAAACACCAACTGCCTTTTTGGAATTACTCCCAAATTGTTACCTGCCAAATGAACCATTAAATCTCATAGAGTCCATGACTATATGACTGCAAACTCCTTAATGAGTTGATGCTATCTGAGGCCTCTGATACCATGCCAAGAAATGATTTAAATCCACCTCGCTACCACTTGCATAACTGTAGCCTGATTTGTTGCCCAAAAAGTATAGGAATGACCCAGAATGACAATCTCTTTACCTAAAAAAAAAAAAAAAAATATATATATATATATATATATATATATATATATATATATATATATATATATATATATATATATATATATATATATATATAGGTAATAACCAAATTAACCAATTATCTAATATAATAGAAAAAGACCAATGACCTACTCTCTTGATAACCTCCACTGACCGACCTTCTCTTGCCAAATCAGAATCCCTTCCAATGCAGAATAACTGAGTAGAAGCCCTGTCTCCAAGAAAACCAAAACACTGAAAAGCCCTTCTCATCGCACCCACAAACTGATTTCCCATTATCATCTTTCTCCCCCTTTGACTGAAAAACCATGTCCTGCGGACTTCCAGCATATGACACCTGTAACCTCTTAGCTACCCCATCAGGCATATCAACTCTTCTTTATTCCTTGCCAGAACAATCTGTACATCCCTTTCCATCTGATCCATCTTAGACTTATGCAACAATATCTCTACTGATGCAGAAAATACAGTCACATCTGGCCAAATCAGCGACCTCAAAAACTATGGCACCCTAAATGCTCCATGATATATCCATAGTGACAACGTCACCCATAAATTATAATCTGCTGAGTCACCATTTACTAACTCTGAACAATATGTTAAGAGCCTATCCTGTCATTGGCCATCGCCTATCCGCCCTACCACCGGCAACTCTACCTCACCCTTTCAACATGCTAGCTACTGTCCAAGATTTCTTCAAGTAATTTTTACCCCGCCACCCATGCAAATATGCTAATGGCAGCCAAATCAACTGTAACTGACTAAACAGCCTTCTCTTGCACCCAAGCCTGAGCTAAATATTGCCATAACAATTTCTCTAACCATACCCCCTCTTCCTCAGGAAGCTGAAAAACAAATTTATCAAAGTCATGTAAAGTCCTACCACATGCCTTTATTGTAAAAAGTACCCAAGACTGTTGCTCCAACCATCTCATTACTTCAGTTCAGTCTGTCACACCTCGTCTGCCAACACAACTGGTTTTCCTGTTGACTTTGGGCTAACTGCCAAAACCTGCAAAACCTAAAACAAGACAAACTGTCAGAACTCCCATTCCTAGAAACTGCCAAATGCACACCTGTAAAAGAAAAGTTTATCAACAAACTCTGCAAAACCAATTTTCATCATACTAAAAAAAGCGATCTGGATTTGTCTTTGACTGTAACACCCACAACACGGCATATTGTCTGAATGAAAAATGGCCCTCCTACCATGTGACTGCTCTTACCACACCACTGCTGCTGCACAAATAGGCATCAATTCCAAAAAGGACACATCATTCTTCCATTCATCCTTTCAATCATCCAGCCATAAAGCTGCAAACCATTCCTCACCAAAAAAATGCACCCATTCCAATACCTCCTGCCGCATCTGTAAAAAATTGCAACTCCCCTTGACCAACCCAATCTGACTGCCAGAACAAAATGCCACTAAAGTGATCCAAAAAGGAAACCAAAACTCTAAATCTGCATGAACAAACATACCAGTCCTCCCCCAATGGTGTTTGCTTCTCTCCCGTTTCAACAAGAAATCCACAGATGTGCAAAATGTATGATCAGGATGAATTGCCCAGCAAGCAAAATTCACTAGCCCTAAGAGCTCCACAGTGTCCTGAATCAACACCTTGTCCTTGCCCCTCACCCAAGCAATCTTCTCTCTCAAATGCTCTTTCTTCTTGAGTGGTAGGCAAAACAACCACCGCTCCAAATCCACTAACAGTCCCAAAAAACACAATCTCTTAGCAGAGCCCTCCAACTTCTGTGTAGCCAGTGGGACACACATCTCCATGTACATTGCTAGGAACACCTGCATACCCTCAAGTGCTCCTACAAACACTCCAGCTACCAACAAAAAATCATCCAAATAATGCAGAGCCTTCTGAATGCCCACCCTTTGCTGCCAAATCCAATGGTGTGTGGTGTGAAACTTCTCAAAGGTGGCACAGACCACTGAATACCCCATTGGCATGGCCTTGTCAAAATAAAATTTGCTGTCGACAATCCCTAGGTTGCAGCCCAAAATCCAAACTGACATCCTACTGTAATGAATTGGCCCTATCCAGACTTGATGCCAAACTCCCTAATGAGATCCTTAAGTTAACTTGCCAATCCAGCAGCTCACGTTGTACCTGCTCCACCTCTCTAAGAAGCTCAAGGTCCACCATGTCCCTTGCTACTTCTCTCTCATTCTGTGCTATCTCTCATCCTTTTCCAGTCAACTGCCTCCCCCATGCCTCATTAAGCTTGCACTACCTCTATCTCCCAGCAGAATATCATTACCTGAAGTAGTATGGGAAGCTGCTCAATCCGCTGGAACTTCCACTGCATCAGTGGCTAATGTTTCCAAGCTCACTTCCCTTGTGCCACTACAATGCTCTTTGGCACCTGGGCTCATCTTTTCTTTTTTGACATTCTGGCCTCTTCGACCATAGGGGGACTGTGAACACTTACTCTGCTTGAGATACGATTGCCGGCAATCTCTGTTTCAAAGTGCGAGATCCAACCATCTGTCAAAAGAAAGCAGCATATTACCATCATATGAGGGACAGGAACAATAAATTAGATCTTATCCCATCAAGGACAAATACCAGGCAATCAGGGAACCTGTAAAATATCAGTACTACTAGCCTGATCCCCCTCCCTGCCAGTAACAAAGAAAACAGAATGTGTACATGTAAACACTCCCAAGTGTCAGATTCAAACCTTGTACCTTAAGGCCCTGAAGCTAAAGCCTTAGCCACTCTGCCAATCCACCTAATTGAAACAAAGGAAGCAACAACATTAACTTAGTCCCCTCCCTATATTAAGTGCAATTCACCATCTCTGCTTTACCTGCAACCTGTTCATAATTCTCCACCTTGTTTGTTCTTTTTTTTGTTATTTGTTTGTTTTTCATCTTTATTATTTATTCCATAAGGTCTGGAGGACTTGTAAAACTTGCTTCCTCAAAAGTTACACTCAAACCTGTACCTAGCAGCTATGAGGCAAAGACCTTAACTATTATGTCAAACACATGAAATTTGGACAAAGTCTGATAAAAGGTGAGACAGTCAAGGCACGGAGGCAACCAGCTAAATACTGATCTAGCAGTGTTACAGTTTCATTTCTAACAAACCATTTATGAATGACTTTGAAAGGCACAGTATTCATATGTTCAGCACTAGCAGCTTGGTTAAAATTACAAGGCCCAAAATAGGGACATATTTAAATATCACTCAAGTTTGCAGGAGTAACATTGTTCTTTGCAGCATACACTTGCTGAAATATTTACAGCTGGGAGCTCATCGTATGTCTTTCCTAGTGACTCCAATAATGGCTCATCCCAGTGGTTCATGAGTAAGCCACAAATTTGTGTGGAGCAGACCAAAAAACTAAGTTGAGGGTCTCAAGTTCTGAGAGAATTTGACCAGTTTTGAGAGGCATTCTGATGCCCAATGACCAAGTAGAAGGCCTGCCACATGCTCCCCCCCAACGGTTTTCATCTCAACTGCACATGTCCAGTGATCAAGCATTATTCTTTGTGAGTCACAGCCCGCAAATAAGACCTAGGACCAGTGTTTCCACAAACCATGGTCTCCTGAACACAGCAACACTACAGTGAGGGACCAAGGCTGACCAAACCACTAAAAGACCAAAACCACCAATGTGAACATAAGTCAAACAAAAGGATGCCATCAGCAACCTCAAACATGCTATAAAATGGATCCATATACCAAATGACCACATACAAAGCTTGAGCCACCCCAACAACTGAAACACAGCTGCCAGCACCACCAATGACTATAAAACAAACAACAACCTGCATAAATGAACAACTATGCAGCATTCATTAAAATGCCATAACAAATAAAGTTCCCCAAACTACAAAACAACTGACAAGGTTAATGCTAAACATCCCAAGGCCATATCCACATTCTGCAAAAGACATTACAAAATGCTGCTAACCAAAACAAATTATGTTGAGGCAGAAAATCACCACAAAGCCTTACTAGGCAGGAAATTAAGAAAAAAAAACATATAATCCCCAAGACTTACAAACATATTTACTGAGATGCTTACAGAAATTTGAAAACATATGCATGCTTAGTTGTATAAGCAGTAATATAAACAGCACTGCATATCTCTGAATATATGCAAGTTATAGAGCAAATGTCAAAGATATTTTTTCTTCAACAAAATCTAAAGTTTCATCTGATGTCACTCAATAGTTTGAAAGTCACTTGTTTTCTAAGTTTAAAAAACTTATGAGAATATTGTTTATTTTCATAATTGCTAACAAACAACTAGTGATATCTCATTTGTAGTATGATATAAATGGACATTGACAATAAATTTTCCTGTCTCCCACCATGGCATTTAATGCATTGCCCCAGTAACGTGTAGGGCTATCAGTTATAAAACTATGTACATAAATATGAAAATATGAAAATAATAGGTGACAAATATTGATTAATTTCTCCACTGTAGGACATCTTACATCAACAATGGATATATGGAATGAAATATAAAAAAAGGCATCATAGGCTTGAATGAGTTAATACTTTTTTTTTGGTGTTGTGTAAGGCCAGATTTTGGGTGAATGTCTCCATCAATTTATTGGGTGGAAATTTTAAGAAGGAAAGTATATAGCCAAATGCATTTGTGCTTTAGTTTAATTTGATTCTGTTTGGTAACATACTTATATTTAAGATATCTGTAATTAAAAAAAGTCTAAGAAGGTTTTGTTGGTGCAATGTGGCACTGCGCTGATTGCTAGACTTGGTGCATTTGTAGGAGTATTAGTTATATTTAGTAAGGAGATACGGTAGTTGGTAAAGAGTACTAATATGCTGAGGAAGCATACTAATAGAGTTGGAATTAGAGTCATTTTTTGATGCTTATAAGTTAGATTTTGCAGAAGATATTAGTTTGCACTATAGAATGTTACAGCTACAGCAGTATAAGTTATAAAAAGACATGCTGGGTTTCTGTATTTTAAGTAAATGAATCACCATACAGAATTCTGAACAGTTAGATACCATTCAAAATATAAATTAATTCACAAACAGCATAGAATAGGCATATAAAAGAAAGTTGTATTTCTATTTTCCTGCAGTTTGTCTTATAATACTAATTGCTGCTAACCTTACTTTTGCAGTTATCAAAATTTACTGCTTTTGTACTCTATAATGATAATATGAATAATTGTATTCTGCAACATTCTGACCATGATTATGTGTTCCAAGTCCAAAGTCAGCAGTTAAACGACTGTTAGGTATTAGCAGTTTCATAATTTAAGAACCTGATAGGAATAATAAAGTTAGGAAGTCATAAAGAAAATCAAACTTTGTTGCTCCGTTGACTGTGCTTTCTTCAAAAATGACAAATGTGTCAGTAAGTCCTATCTTCAAAGATATCCAGTATACATATTGCACATCTCTATATAACTTTCACTTTTAACTCCATGTCAACTGTAACATCAATCAAGGCCTCCTGCTTTGTTTAGTATTAACACTAGATCGTTGAATTACCATGATACTTCTTTCAAATCACTATTGGTCTCACTGATTGGTTTTGGCTGCAGAGATTTCACCAGTCGGGCTCTTTCAGCTTCCTTTCAACCTCTCCATCTGACCTGAAACAATGCATATTGGTCTCAATGGGCGCCATTTTTAACTTTGATTTGGTAGCTACGTCATCCCCTACCATTCCCCTGCTTGGTGTACTCACCAAGTAAGCTATTATCTTTAGCTGTATTTAAAAAACTTTCTTAGTTGTCTAGATACAATAGAATAATTACACTTAGCCTTACTGTGCTTATTTCCTGGTTGAAATCAGGACTCGTGAGTTGTTTTTGTGACTGTTGATAATGTTCTGTAGTTACACGTCTTTGCGTTATTAGTATATGCCCTCCACGTGTTTCCTGATAGCCTACTTCATGGATGTTTAGTAATAAAATTAACAAATTTGTTTTAGCTGCTTAATAGTACTAGTAAACTGATTAACAGTTTTGTGAGAAAAGCTGCTTAATTTAAACTTTATTCATGTTGAACTGCATCCTTTTCAACTGATTTGTTTTCCAATAGCCTACTACACTGATGTTTAGTTATAAAGCAAATGAATTAAGGTTTTAGCTGCTTAATAGTATTGATAAACTTATAACTGTTTTGTGAGAAAAGCTACTTAATTTAAACTGTATTCGTGATAAACTGCATCCTTTTCAACTGCTCTGGGAGAATTACTACATAAGTAGAACTGTATTCTTTTTCTTTTTTAATGAAGTGCAGTCTTTGAACTGTCTTATAAAAATTGCTATGTATTCTGAACTGCAATCTTTGAACTGCTCTAAGACCAAAGTTGCCTAATCTGTTATGTATTCTTTTTCATTTTGTTGATGAATTGCATTTTTGAAAAGAGATGTTACTATCCTGAATCTCTTTCTCTCAGCTATCTCAACATATCCCATACTCACATTTTATTCAAATATATTTACTAACGTTTCCTTTTTGTCTGTCCTAATTCTTGTACTCTACTCATTATTTTTTTCTTTTTGACCCCTACTACCTATCCTAAACAGTACCTAATTTTTTGTTCACCCCTGTTCTTCTTTAGTTAATCCCTCCACTTGCATCACCTACTCGTATGGACAAGTACAGGCTCCAGAATGCCAAACAGACTCCTTCCAACCCACTACTGCTGAATTTACTGGCTCAAAGAAGGGAAAAAAATAAAAACAAGAACCACATTACTATTCTAACTGTGGCATAACTAAACTGCATTGTATGTACTGGCTGTAGCATTCAGTTATTTTCTGTGGCATGTTCACCTAGCATGGACACTAACTACAGGTTCTCCCTCCCCTATTTGCCTTACATTCCTCTTCTTCTTCTCTATATGCTTGTTCAAATCATATCATTTCTAAGTAACTCATTCACTCATAAATAAGTTAGCATAACTGCATTATTTAGAATTATTTGCTGCGTATATTTTCCGAATTCACCTGCTCACTATATTCTCCAACCTGAAAAACTCTGACGTGATTTCACCAATCTCGCTCCTCCCACTCCATTCACCCTCACTACACTCGGGCTCACTCAGCTCCGCTACCCTACCCCCAATTCCCACACACCCCACATACCCTAGACTTATACTGCAGCCATCCAAACAGCACCCAACTTCCTCTCTAAGCCTTCTGTCAATGCTCACTTCCTGTATACTAGGAACACTTCCCAAAGTTAGGCCAGACCCTTACTCCCTAACTCTTATTTCTCACACACTATAGTAAACCCTCCCACCCTGCCAATCAACAACTTCAAAGCCTTTCATTACCTTTCTACCACATATTTTACTCTTATTCCCCACTTTGTTAAAAGCCATACCCCATAATCTTCTTAGCTATCTCTCCTCCTGCCTTTACTTTTACATACACCATACTACTTTTTCTCTTCACCACCACCCTGATTCTTCTTCTCTGTATCTCTACCTCTTAATATTGGCCATTACAAACATAAACCCAGCACCTACACTTACCTACGCACAAACTGGTATCATAATCACTTACACATTCCCAATTGTCCCCTCTCTAATCAACAACTATGATACCACCCTACATAAAATAAAATTATTTTAACAGGCCCCACTCCCTTGCAAGATAAAGCCAAAACATTACTTCCTTAACCTCAACTCTTCTCTGCCAAAACTACTTACACTGAAATTACTATTTTTTTTTTTATTTTATTATTTTACATTTGTTGACCGGGCTAGTCTAACTGGACATATATCCGTTTTCAGTAGAGGCCCGGGGAGAAAAGCTCCAATTACACGAAGTAAACAATCATTTACAAAAAAAAACAATGATAAGCATAATACAAAAAGTACCAGAGTACTACTGTCAAGTGATATACATCCCATACCTGGACCAGTCACCAGCTCTTCTCTCCCTAACCATTCCTCACCCGCTCCAACTGCACTTAATTTTGGGATCTCTCTCCACTCCCCAGACATCCTCACCTTCTCTAAAACCTGGCTAAAACCCCATATAGTTGACAGTGAAATCCTTCCCCCAGCTACAGTATCATCCACCTGCATAGCAAAAAGGGGCAGGTGTAGCTATACTGTACTCTGAACAACTCTCCCTCTACCATCTATAAATATCACCTCCTAACATCCTCCCTGCTGAAGTCCTCGTAGTAAATTGTAAATTGTAAATTGAACAATCACAAAAAGATAGCCAATGGTACTATCTATATTCCTCCAGGAAACAATATCAGTACCTTTGAACTCTCTGTCTGTTTTGGATCTCATAAGCTATCTCCTATGAAACTTTAATTTTGGGTGGCCTTAACATAGACTGGAATGCATTAACCTCAGACTCTCCAAACACCAGCATTAACCTCTATGGCTTTTCCCAGCTAATCACTATCCCCATACATCTGAGTAAATGCACTACCACCACTGCACTTGACTGGATTCTCACCTCCAGCCCTAGTCTACACCACAACCCCACCACACTGCCTGATACCCTAAGTGACTACCTTCTGACCTATATTCAAAGACACTCTCCAATTGTGCAAATCCCACGAGTACACAAACTGCCACAAACTTTCTAATTTCAACTCTGACACCTTTAACCATTTGCTGTCCAAAATCAACTGATCCTTCCTCCAAGACCTCTACCTTGAAGAAGCTGTCCTAAAATTTAACAGCATCTTCCTAAACACTTTAAACTCCCTGGTCCCATCAGGAAAATGAGAATAGTATCCAACTTAGCTCCTTGGTTTACACAATCCACTCACATCATTATATACAACATAGATAGTGCCTGGAAAAACTGGAAAAAAATTAAATCCACTTCTCATCTTCAAACTTATACGGAACTCCAAAACTCAACCGAAAACAGGTCAACCTCAACAAAGAAATTTCTACCTAAAACCACTAAATAACCCCCTCTCCAACCCCAAAACATTCTGCAATACAGTCAATAAGCTACTACATCTGGGCGGTCCTTCTACACCAAAGCCTTTACCAAATAGCTCTCCACAAATACTGCCACCTTCCTTATCTTCTTCATCATAGATACCATCCACAATTTAACTAAAAAAAGATGATAGTATCTACCTCACTACATCATCCTCTTCATTGAACCACACAACCTCAATCTCTCATAAGCCCATCCCTACTGCTTAAATTAGATCACTCTCAGCAAACTCAAAACATGCTCACTATCCACTTTCTATTGCATATCCCATCTCCATACTAATCAACAGATCAATCCAAGAAACCACAGTCCCGGAAATCTGGAAGAAATTCTATGTCATGCCCTTACACAAAGGTGAGAACTCTACTGACCCCCTTAATTTCAGACCTATAGCCATTCTGTCTCCCCTATCAAAACTTCTTGAAAAGTGCATTCATAAGCAGTTCCAGAATCATCTTCTCCAAGAAAATCTCCTAACACCTACCCAACATATTTTTATTCCTGTACCACAGCATAGCTGCAGCACTATCATTCACACAGTCTATCACTAAATCACATGACAACAATATATTAGCCTCCTGTCTTTTTCTAGACGTCTCGAAGGCTTTTGCCACTATCTCCCACAATTTACTTCTTTCTAAACTATCTAGCCTTAATCTATCCAACTCTGCTCTTTGCTGTTTCTCTAGCTACCTCAACAACAGACTTCAGTCAGTAAAATCCCTCTCTGCCTCTTCCCCATTCCCCAAGTCCAAACCAGGGCTCCTTAAGGCTCCATTCTTGGAATCTTACTATTTAACATTTTTACTAGCAACCTCTACACATTCTGTCCTCACTCCACTTTAATATAATATACTGATGACTCTATAATTATCTCCTGTTCTGACAATCTCTCCCACCTTCTCACCCTTACCCAAGAATCTCTCTACTTACTTAAAAAATGGACAACAACAACCCAACTCTTACTCAACCCTACGAAAACCAAACTCCTCCTTTTCCTCCTGATATATATATATATATATATATATATATATATATATATATATATATATATTTATGTGTGTGTGTGTGTGTGTGTGTGTGTATGTGTGTGTGTGTGTGTGTGTGTGTGTGTGTGTGTGTGTGTGTGTGTGTGTGTGTGTGTGTGTGTGTGTGTGTGTGTGCAGAAAGAGAAAGAGTTCCCCTGCATTTTGACAAATGTCTATATTTTTCCAAATATAATTAATTTCAAGTGTACAGCAGATGGCCGAGCCTTGTAAATATTGAAATCATGTTTTGTTGAGATAGGTGAGTGGAGTTGGGGGGGGGGGGGTGAAAGATTTGATACACATTTTTGTGAGTTAGGGTTAAGGTCAGGGACAAGTATATGTTTGTGTGCAAGTGTGTGTTTTAGGATTAGCATCAGGGTTAGTTAAGGGGATAGATTTAGTGTTGCTAGTCTATGTTTATGAGTGCCTGTGTGTCTGAGTGTGTGTCTTATGTAGTGGCAGTGTTACTGGAATGTTTTTATTATGATAAGGTATAGGGTTAGAGTTGGGTAAGGGTCACTGTTAGGGTTATGAATAACCCCTCTGCACCACCTTAGTAATGGGTGCTAACCCCAACCCTAAACTTGTCCTTACCCCCAACCCTAACCCTTCACCTTACCATATTAAAAATTAAAAAACTTCCACAACACTACCAGTATTCAGACAATGTAGTGTTATGGGTAGGTTTTAGTGTTAATAGCAGGAGAGGTAACAGTTTTCCTTTCTTGAAATTTTTTTGCAAATTCTTATGTTTGATATTCCTCATGTTTGAACATTGTTGTTGTTTGTCTTTCGGCTTTTCCTGGTTAGGGGTCGCCACAGTGGAACTCTGGTCCGCTAATGATTGGCAGTAGATTTTCATGAACAACGAGGTGCCAACTCGACGTCCAACCTTCAACGAAGGCACACCCATTTTTACATGTTTTTCGAATGCCCATCCAACTGAGGAGAGGACATGCAGACTCCACACAGAAGGCCCTCCCCACACTTCAGCCGAGAATCGAATGGGAGAACCTCTTGCTGTGAGGCAACAATGCTACCGCTGTACCACTGTGGATAGTTCCCTCATGTTTGAACATTCATTGTCTGTATTTTGAGTTCGACATTAAGAATATAACCATATATATAATATATACATCTATATATATACACATATATATATGGGTATACGTCACTTCACCAAAATCCCATTTCACTGAGACCAAATCACCTACAGTTCAAGTGCAAGGACTGCTTAAACAGCTGGTTACAAGTCAAAGATATTGCAGCATTTGCTGCAAGGCTACCAGATTTAGCAACAGTTTCTACCCAACAGTGGTCAGACTTCTGAACTCGGGCATAAATCCCAGAGAAGTGGATATTAACTAAGTCATTTTTTTCTTTTTGTTCACAAATACCTATAGTCTGTTGTATAGCATATACCACACAAATTCCAAGTATGTGCAACATTTATTTGTATTATCTCTGTCAAATGCAATATTAGACAGACAACTTAGGCAAGGTGCAATCTGTAGTGTGTCTTTTATGTAAATGGGGCAGTTATTATAACTTAGGGGAGGATACACTTATTCTTTATTCAAGTGTTGGAATTTTTCTGCTCTTTTGTACAGGTACTGGGAGTAGGATTGCATTATGTTTGTTGTGTTCATTCTTTTACTTGTATGTGTTGTTTTACTTTCTGTTTGCAATCTCCAGAAGTAGCTGATGCACAAATTTTCATTTATGCTAAACTTGTGTGGTCCTAAATGGCAATAAAGTTTAGTTTGAGCTTTCATCTTTGAACTTATCTAAAATATAGACCTTTAGTCTATCTAATTTTGGTTTATTTTCAATGGTATTTCTGAGTTTCTGGCCATGAGCCTGCATTGTAGCCAAAAAGGGGCTTTGGACCAACCCATCCACCCAGTTAACAATATGTAATAAATAAATATAACACCCTATATATATGCGCAAGATTGAAGTCATATGCATATATAACATAATGAAGCACAACAAACTTAGCTGCAATAATTAAACATAAATGGCAAATCACTAGCTGTATAGCATATGAATTTTGACTGATTCAAAATGTAAGCAAAATAAATCAGATCAGTATGCATGTATGTATATATATATATATATATATATATATATATATAGAGAGAGAGAGAGAGAGAGATAAACAGAAATAGAACCAGGGTATCCAACTGCAAATGGATGTCACACAGTCACACAAGGCCCTTTCTCAGAGTGTCAGTCAATGGTGGGCAAAAGGAATTGGTTGGACAATTGGTCAAATGCTCTATACCAGCAGCTATATGCATTTAGGCATACTTGCAATAGCTGAAGGAGCAGCACGGAAAAAAATGAATAAACAGAATACAAATACTGTTGGACTGTACAAAGCAAGCAGCAGACACACACATCCCAACAGAGACAAAAAAGTGTATTAAATCCATAGGCATACACAATGCATCTTGAACATGCAGCAAAGGGCATGAGTGAAAAGTCAAGAGAGTAGTCACAAAATGGAAATATGCAGCCTTCGTTAGCATTGACATAAAATGGTATATGAGCTTGTGCCATGAGACATAGTCATAACAATAACAGAGTCAGAAATAAATGTGGCAAGCACAACCTTGCCATAGAAGTCACGCAAGGAATTTTTTATGTACAGCATACATGAAGTAAATCACACATAACAGAGTGGTCAGAAGAGTTCACAGCATGCAAAACACCTCTCTCTTGAAGAATTTAAGAAAAAAATTAAGAATGCTGATAATCTGGCACTTGGCTATGGAACATTTAAATATCTGATGCATGAGCAAAATAGAAGGTAAATGGTCCTGGCTACCTTAGAATCTGTATAATACCGCTGCTATCATTATTTTGGCCAAACATCTTCTATAATAAACTGGTATTGGCATGCATTACTTCTACTGCATCTTACTAATTGAAATAGCCTTTTCTTGGAATGTGCTCAGGGTCGCCTTTTTGGCAGGAAGGAAAATTGCTCCCATTATATTTCTGCATCCCATTTACCTCACAAATGTTCGTTTTCTGTTAATGGAGAAGACATAGCTGAAACCAGTGCTTCTGGTGCTGCACACCATTCCAAGGGCATTGTACTCCTGAGATGTCATCCTTTGGATAAATCAAGCTCCCATCCATATGAGTTGCTGATAGTTCAAGTGGGTAATAAAGACTGCATGGCAGTTATCAAGAAGAAGAGAAGGGAAGTGATATTGAAAGTATTTCAAAATACAAAATCACTAAAGTTCTATATCAGCATCAAAAAGATATTAATTATGTCAACAGAAAAAATGTACATTGTGATGTCAAAAAAAAAGAAAAGAAAAAGAATACATGCTTTTCCAATGTATAACATGTTTGCATGACATATTACCATCCTATTCCCTATTTTATAGTGCATATGTATTCCCTTCATCCAGATTTTGCAACATACACACAAGTAACCTGTCAAACTTTTCTTGTAAAATGTATACATTACTTTGTGTTTAAGGGAAGGTAAAAAAAATTGCTGGTCCACAAAAAGAAAAACAAAAAAAACTTAAAACATTATGCCCCCCCCCCACCCCACCCCCTTAAATATACCAACTCCGAGATCGCACCACAGTGGAGGAAATGGCAAAGTCCCGAAATTGGCCCAGTGATTTTTTTTCCCTGTGAAAAAAATCGCTGTTCCGGGTGTTTGAGATTGTAAGCTTTCACTTAAAAGGGGTTGATGAATTAGCATTCGCTTTTCTAAGCGTTCGCTAATTCAATATAGACCCCCCTATAACATGTTTCTAATCAATTTTGAAATAATAGGCACCATCCATTTTCTATAATATAATTGTCAACATAAAAGTAATGCTAGTTCATAAGCTGATAGGTATATATACTAGGCAAATTAGGATGGATTATGTTATGAAGTTTCAAGAGGCTATGGGGGGGGACTATGTTAGTTTTGGTATGATGGTCTGCCTCTGTTTATCAGAAACATGGGGGTCAGACCCAGAGTGAATTTTTGATTTCCTATCCATTGGTCAAGTTTATGCTTAAGCAAGGTTAGGGCTGGACTCTGCTTCACATGGATGGGGAGCTTTTTCCAGAGCATGGGGATTCTCTCAGACATATATGTGTCTCACCAACATGTCCTATTTATGTCACAAGCAAAATTTAAAACCTTAGATCCAGTGGTTCTGAAGCTGTTCATTTTGTGGATGTGCAAAATGTTCATAAGAGCTGGAACCAAAGATGCTTTGTATGCCAGGCGTAGATCACCTTTCAGTAATCTGAAGGAGACAGAGTATAGAGATGGGGATTTAAAGCAATCTCTATAGGACAATGCATTTATACCCTGGATTGTCCTGGTAAGGAACCTTTGTGAAAATGCTTGGTTAAGCACATGTCAAAGGGGACATTATACTCAATGATGGGTCTGATACGGGCTGAATAAAGAGGCACTATGACTTCCTTTAACCTTTATTCCATGCCCTTACTTATTAGTTGGGCGATGTAGAATGATGTTCTTACTGCCATGGCTACATGTTGGTCAAGGGCCTGTTTACTATCTACATATGTTCCCAAATCCCTAACAACTGGGTCATTTCTTAGTTGTGACTTATTGAGGGAGTAATTAGCCTCAGTGGCAGTTTTCTGAAAAAGCCACTGTAACGCATTTCTTGGCATTGTGTTCTAGTCCATGATTTTGGCATCAGTCATTTGCCTGTGTGTTAGACACCCTTGTAAGATGTTTGTGTTATGGGGGAATCTATAATAGCTCCCAAGGTATCTGTGAACTTTGTCAGCCAAAGGCCCTGGACATTTGCTTTTATCTCTGAGAAGTAGATGCCAACTAGTAGCAGTCCCAGCACAGAGCCCTGATGTAACCCACTGATGACTGGTATCTTAGTGGAAATGGTATCACCAATCCTAACTTTCTCGGCCCTGTCTGAGTGCCACCTGTCAATTCACTGAGTTATACAGGGGTTTATGCTCAGTTTGTTGAGTTTGTCAACTATACCCAAGTTGGGTATTGTAGCAAATACCTTAGCCAGGTCCATGTAGGCAGTATTTACCATTTCCCCCTCTTCCATTGTCTTGATGATCTTCTCAAAGAAGTGCTCCAGGTTTAGTAAGCTGAACTTCCTTTGACAAAGCCAAACTGTGCTGGGTCTTTGTTGATCATTTCCATAATTCTGTTCCATGGCTTTGCATATTAGACTAGTCAGACTAATAGGTCTGTAGTTTCTGGGGTCAATTTATGGTCCACCTTTGATAAATGTTGCAGACCTTCATTCTCATGGTGCAAAGCCTGTTTTGAAGCTATAGTTAAAAAGTGACCCAAATGGTCCTGATAGGTCATATTTCAAGCTATTTAGAAGGCATTCTGGGATATTGCGGGGGCCCATTAAGGCTGTGTTTCTGGCCTTAGTGAGTGTCACCATGACCTCCTCCCTTTTAATATTGGGATTTTATGCTAGTAGTTTTTTTCTTGGGGGGAGGCGGGGGAACTATGGGTGATATTCAGGCTGAATTTGACAGCGAGCGAATTCACTATTTTGCTCTGCTCATTGAAGGTAGCACCACTGACCACCAGTTCAGCACCCTAATCTCTGCTGCATTAGAGGTTTCAGGCATAGCTGTATAAGGCCTTGTTGTTGTATTTATCCTGTGAGTCTAGCATGACCTTTAAACTGGTCATGTTGGAAATAATTAGTCCTCTTAGTTTTCTGTCTAGTTTAATGATATAGCTACTATCATTATGGGAGTTGCTCTTCCTGATCTTAACCATGACTTTTTTTCCTTTTGATATATACCCTATTAAGGTTAGGATCCCACCAGTGTGGTTTGTTTTTGTAGTTTGCTTGGTCCAACTTCTAGTAGCTACAGCAACTTCTACACAACCATTTACATGGCTAAACAGGTCTCTGTGAACAATTCCACTTAAGTTGCTGGGGACTCAGGGTTAGGGTGGCACTAAATTAACTATCACTTAATAGGATATAGTTGTGCTTTGGAATAGATCTTAACCATTACAGTGTTTGCTGGGATTACTGAGATGAATTTTATTTCAAAGGAGACAGCTTTATCGTCAGACCTCACCAGTGAGGACTTGACATGGTGGGGGGGGGGGGGGGCTGTAGAGCTTTCCCGTATTGGTGAGTAACTGGAAGTATGTTTGAAGATCTGGTGGGTTTGTCCACGATCTGGTCAACGGTATTTGTGTTAATAAAGTCCTGGAATCACTGTGCCTGCTAGTATGAGGCAGTGTTTGTTTACCCGGTCTATACAGGGATAGTTAAAGTTTCCCTTGAATAGAGTATTTGGAGTAATGGTGATGGTCTCCAGTAGGTCTAGGTATGACCTATGGAATTCTAGAAATATACAGAGTGATCTATAGCTTGCAAGGATATGGTATTGTACTTTGTTCTGATTTGACATTGATACATTCCAGGACATTCTGCTGTTTAACCAACATGGAGTTATACTTATTGCTAATATATATACTGAGACTTCTCCACCACTTATCCCTTTCTGTGCAGCTGATGGTCTAAATGTGTGGAAGGCACTGCTGGAGTTCTTCCTGCAGATTTAAAGTATGTCTTGGTAACTGCATAGATGTCTGTTATCTCCAGAGTAAGGACAACATGTAGGGTGCAGAGTATCCTGTTTAACTTCCTAGCATTGAGCAGTAATACCCTTCGATTTCTCTGGGTTTTATTTGTTTTGTTGGTAGGTGTGTTCATTTGCTATTGCCTAAGAAAGGTGCTAAATGTGTGGATTTTGCCAGTATTCAGAAGCCAGGACTGCCAGGTACAGACCATTCTTTATAAAGCAATGTGGACACTAAACCGTCTCCTCCCATTTTAACAAAAATGTAATCTCACTGGAAAGACATCAGAAACTAACCCAATTACTGAAGTCAGTCATCTTTTGCTCATACTGTGACATCATCGTTGGTGAATGAAGAATGCTGCTCAATGCAAGGTATATACCTGCCTGAGACACATGCTTCTCTTCATATAGTCCATAGAAGTGCATCTCAAGTTGTTAACACACACATATGAACTATGATAGAATCATACTGGTACCTGTGGTGTAATAACTTAAGTGCAGGCCTAACTTGGCAGATATTGGCTCCAGATATGCAACTAACCATTATGTTCTCCTTGTTCAATCTGGTGAGGTGGCCATCTGTGTGTTATATAATGGACTCCCCTATGACAAGAGTCCTGGATAACGTGTTTGTTTGTTTGTTTTATGGGCTTTAATCTTGAGGCTCCACTAGGTGTAGGAGTATGTGTGCTGTTTGTTGTTACTTCTGGTGAGTGCTTTAGAGTTTGCTGAAGATAAGTGTTACCGTTTATAGGCTTAGGGGGTCTTTGAGGTTGGAGAAGATTGTTTTTCAGAGCCTTAGCACAGGTAGGTCTTTATGTACGGTGGACACTGTGTGGTGGATGCAGTGTGTGTGTTCTTGCAACTTTGTTTGTATACAAGAATTTTGCCTCCAATAAAAATTATGTATGTGCGTCTCTCATATTCTTTGTTTATTTTTTTGGGATTAAACTGTTGCCTATGTACATGAGACAATTGTACCACTGTCTTAGGATGCCCATATCTACCAAGCTGGTTATGGAGACATTTTATAATTGCATATCTATGCTGTCTGGACCTGTATTTGTGTAGGTAGGTCATGTCCTGGGTTATACAGGGGTCCCCTTTCATGGTCTGTGGAATTTGACTAGGTTAGATCATGCTAAGATTTGATAGTGATGTTGTTTCATGGCAAACTAACTTCTCTAAGCCCATCTCTGTGTCTTGGCTTTGTTTCAGTGACACTAAGTTACAGGTGTTAGTTCTAAATGAAGATCTGTAAGTACAAGTCACATTCTGGACATTTGTGTCTATACAGTGCACTGTTAACCTCTTGATGTAATAACAGCAAAAAAGATTGCCTGCAAGTGTAATGCTATAACAAAATAACTGAAACAAATTAAGTCTATAAGGCAATGTCAAGTAATAGGGACCGTTAGAATTATTTAAATACTAAATCAGCAAATAAAGCAAAAATAAATCAGTTACAGTCTAAACATTTAGCTAAAGTGCAAAACAATAAAATAAATCTATTTGCCAACAGTGGAGCAGTATTATCTCAACAACTCCTTGCAGTGTGGTGAGAGTGCCATGCAGATGGAGGTAAACATGGTAACTACATATTCTAGGAGGCTGTGGGAAGTCAGGGATGGCATTCTTCAGTGGTGAGATAAGCCACCAGATCATAGTCATTAAACTTGTTCATTGTTTTAGGCTCATAGGTTCATAGGTGTGTACTAGGCTAATGGCCCTGAAGCCTTTACAAGCCTAGGCCATAGGATTACCCTGACATTGAGCCACCCAACCTTAGTTCCCAGTACCCCTGTCGAGTAAAGCCACTGGAGTAATCCCTGGAGTGGCTTTTCTATTTCCCATTCACTCATCAAGATATCTTTTGAAGAGGGCCAATGAGGTGCTCTGCTTGACATGTATGGGAAGTCTATTCTATAGCATGGGCAGTCTCTGGGTTATGAACCTGTCCCTCCAGCATGTTCCGTTGATTGTGGTAATGAGGTTGAGGTCTCTGTAGCATGTGGTGAAGAGGAATTGGGATTTCTTTAGATGTAGCATTTCTAACAGAGCTGGGTCAGACGTGGCTTTGTAAGTCAAGCAAAGATCGCCCCTAAGTAGGTGATATGAGGCAGGGAATAGTTGGAGTTTTTCTAGTCTGTCCATATAGGACAAATGTTTAAGGCCTAGGATCCTCTTTGTGAGGTACGTCTGTGGCCTCTCCAGTTGTTGCAGGTGTTTAGTGAGGTACATGCCAAATGGGGCATTGTACTCAATGATTGGCCTAATGAGGGAAGAGTAGAGGGAGACAATGACCTCTTTCTTCCTGTATGCAAAACCCTTAGTAATGAGAAGTGCCACATAGAAGGAATTTCTGACCACAGTGGCAATGTGGTGGTCAAAAGAGAGGTTGCTGTCACCCTGTGTTCCTAGATCTCTTATAATGTCTTCTGTGTTCAGTGGACTACCATCGATGTGGTTATTCATGGGAACTGATTTTTTCCCAAAAGAAGATGACGACACATTTTTTGGCATTGAGCTTAAGGCCATGGTTCTGAAACCAGTTGTTGGTCTCAGTGAGACCTTTCTGTAGGATGTCAACATCACTCGGGGAGTTATTAATAGCTCCTAACTTGCAATCATCTGCAAACTTTGTCAGGCAGAGTTGCTTTGTGTTGGCCTGGACTTAAGAGAATTACATACCAAACAGGAGAGGACCCAGGACAGAACCTTGTGAGACTCGACCGGCAGTCTAACTTGGAGTCAGCTACTTTCACACTGTGGGTTCTACCTGTGAGCCAGTTTGCAACCCACTTAGTGGTATAGAGGTTGATGCCAAGCTTAGTGAGTTTTTCTATGATTCCTGAGTGGGGAATGGTATCAAAGGCCTTGGCCAGATCAAGGTAGGCTGTATGAACCACATTGCCTTCATCCACACCTCTAGTGACTGACTCAAAGAAGTTGAACAAGTTGAGCAGGCATGATCTACCATTTAAAAGACCAAACTGTGTGGGATCCTGAGTTTGGAGATTTCTTATATCCTTGTTTATTAGGTCCATGATGATGCATTCCAGAGCTTTGCATATCAGACTCATCAGGCCAATGGGGTGATAGTTCCCAAGGTCTGTAGTCGCTCCTCCTTTGTGGAGAGGGCTGACTGTAGCAGTGCGCCATTCAGTAGGGACAAAGCCTGAGGTGAGGCTGTGATTGAACAGGGCACACAGGTGAGGTGCCAGTTCACTCTGTAGTTCATGTAGAACACAGCCAGGGATATTGTCAGGTCCCATAGAAGCTGTATTCTTGGCCTTGGACAGTGCTGTTTTAACCTGTGCAGCAGTAATATTGGGTGCCTGGCAATCTACTGTTATTGTGACTGGTCCCTTGGGGGGGAGGGGTAAAGTTGGCACTGAATCTGTTGGCCAGTATATTGGCAATATCTGTTGGCTCGGTATAGGAGGTACCATTGTGCAGTAGCTCATTGCAAATCTCGGTATTGCCGTGGAGATTCTTTACCTAACTATAGAACACCTTGTTGTTGTGTTTACTATCTGTTGCAATTTTGTTTTCATAGCTAAATTTAGAGGATTTGATGAGGGATCTCATCTTTATGTTGAGGCTGATAAGGGAGTTTTTCCAGTCTTGGGACTTCACCTTATTCCGCATCAGTTTTCTCCTTCTGTTGTAGAGTTTGTTTATGGCAGGGCACCACCAGATTGGATTACTTTTTTTTTTGGAGGAAAGCATCTTGTTTCTATTGGGTATGGCGAGATCCATGCATTTGTGTACGTGTTCGTACAGTGCATTGGTGTATGATTCGGCAGTCATGCAACAGATCTCCATTTGCATGGGTGTCGTGTAGTTAGCCACCTCTGTTTTTAGGAGCCCAAAGTTAGCTTTGGAGAAATTTGTCATGGTGGTTACCTTTGTGGGGGGCAAGGGTGGGGGTGGGAAGGATGTGGATTTCAAATGTGTTTAGTTTGTGGTCGGAGCTAACCAGGGAGGAGTGGAATATTAGTGCAGCGCCACAGTCGCCCTTGTTAGTAATGACCAGGTCAAGGATGTTGCTACCTCTAGTGGAGGTAAGAACAAGCTGGTCCTGGGCATTGGAATTAATGAATTCCAGAAAACGATGGGCAAATGTATTGGTACATGAGTAGTTTTCCCAGTTAATGGAGGGGTAGTTGAAGTCGCCCAGTATGAGAGTGTTAGTTTGGACCTTAATATTCTCCATGGTGCTTAGGAACGTGGAGTGTGAGTCTTGGGATATGATTGGGGATCTATAGCAGGCTACAACCTGAATTGCTGTCTTACCCAATGTTAGCTGCACCTGAAGTATCTCAGATGCGTCATTTTAGGCTACCAGTCTGGAGGTATGCACATCCATTATGAATAGGGAAACACCACCGCCTTTGGAGCTTCGGTCCAAGTTCGGGTCCGAAAGGTGTGGAATGAGTTATAGCCTGATAGTGCTGGGGTGCTTTCTGCTGCCTTGAACTAGGTCTCTGTTATGGCACAAATGTCGATGTTCTCCATTTTAAGGAGATCTTCAAGTGAGTGCATTTTGAGATTTAGACTTCTACAATTGAGCAGCATGACCCTCAGATTGCATTTGTTTGTAGCTGTTACAGTGGTAATTTGGTCTTTGGAACACCACCTAAAAAAGGCACTATAGGGGTGGCAAGAGCCTTGGCCAGTATCTGGAAGCCCAGGGGTGACAGATGCAGGCCATCTCTGGCAAAGCATTGAGGTCTGTCAATCATGTCATCCCAGGCAGACAGATACTGGATCCCCATAGAATGACACCAGAAACTTAGCCAATTGTTGAAATCAGTCATTTTCTGCTTGTACTGTGGTATCATTCTGGGTGATGGTAAGATGCTGCTCAGGGCTAGAGACATACCCGCCTGGGCTACATAATCCAAGATCTCCTCCATGTCTCTTTTTATCTTGTAATATTTGGGTGTGTTGCACCTGACAGGCTATACCATTTGCTGATACTGATGAGTGACACGGCATATGATGTGGCCATCAGACATAAGTGTGGGAGGCAGGATGTGTGCCCAGTGGTTGCAAGAAAGGCCTATAACTATGTCAATGTGCATGTGCAGAATGATGATCTTTCCCAAGACTTGAGCATTAGAAGTGCTGTTGGCCATGACCTGGACTATGTTCACAGCTGGGCATAATGAGACACGAGACGGTCTCTGGCTGACCTTCCCACATATGGATCTTACAAAGAACATGGAATGCATGGCCTTGAAGATAGAACAGGGTGATTGAAATGTGTTTCATAAAGGCACCTACTGCAGCAACATTTGCCACCAGTGACCTCAGCAGAATTGCTCTCCCTGCTCCTATACTTTTTGTCACTAAACACTTATTGTACAGAATACACAGAGCACATCCACATCACCATAATTTTGTGGATATCAGCTAGTTGTGTCTGGACTATTGACCTGCACATCTGCTGGTCAACACCATGTGATATACATATATCAGAGATTGTCTGGGAGTGAAGAATGGAGAAACCAGAAGAGGCTGTGAAGGACTGCTAGATAGAAACTCTGTCATGCCCTGGTGAGGATGTGTGTTCAACCAGTACCTCTACAGTGCCCCTTATAATGGTAGATGTGGCTGATCTCCTCCTCATGTAGTGTTTGAGTTAGTTTCACCTTGTCACCAGATTACACCACTTGCATTTTGTAACATCATCATAACAGATGTCCTGCTAACACCATCATTATGTTGTGGTGGACCCTTCACCAGTGGACCCTTTAAGAACAGAAACACATGAGAAAAGTAACCACTCACACACATATATCCTTATAACCCCACTTTGACATGCACAGTACACATTGAAATGCAGCTACTGCATATATTAATATGCATACCTCGTCATGTAGGGTATTGCAGGTGCAGATCAGATAAACCTGAAAAGCCAAATGTACAGGTGGCGCTTGTTTATTCCTTGTTTTCAAATGCAATTGAGTGTGCTGTACTACATTTTAATGGACATTAATAATCTGGTGTGTCATCAACTGACATATGGGTGGGTTGTGCCAGGCCAGCTCCAACATGCAAGCTACCAGTAGGTATGAGGGTCTGCCCCCAGCTAGTGAGTGAAACCAGCACCTTCTCAGCTACATTGAAGTAGCAATTTAGTGTTGGTGGTCCTCCTACTGTGGTGTACTTATTTGTTGCAAGTTTCCTTTACAGAGTATCATACCAGTAACCCTCATTCAAAACTGTTGCAGAGTTCTGGTACTGTCACCCACAACATACCTATCAACCATACTGAATTCCTTGGTATTTATTGGTTTTGAGGGCAAAATAATGGGGTGTCATGAATTTCCAAGTGGCCCCTTCAATTTCTGACATTGGGAGGATGCAAAGAAGTAAAGAAAACACTTTTCTACTGAAACTGCGCAAGTGTTAAAAGCCGAAGACCAAGCTTGTGAAAATACCATAGGCAATAAAAATCTACTTAGTCCTTGCTAACTTTTAAAAGGTATCCCAAATCTGAATAATACCCTGTAGTAAAACCTCCAGCAACCGTGGACTGTTGTGATTCATTAGATTATTGAGCAGATGTGATGTTTGTGCAGACACTACTGTGCGCAGGCACCGCTGCAAATTACTTGTCTGCAATGAGACACACTAGACTGACATGACAGCAATGAAGTCACCTCTGACCAGTAAACAGTGCAACAGTGACAATTAATATCACACCATCGAGTACTGTTTACTTCCTTCCCAACATTCAAAAGCTACAAGACACTTCAGAATCACAGTGCTGGATACCTTTACTATAAAACTCCAAATAGCTCTCATTTACTTTAACTTCTTCTTGTACATACAGAAACACAATGCACCCTTAAATCCCACTTGCCCCCTGACTTACACCTGCTGGAGACACATATGGTATTTTGGAATTTGGATGGCTGCCAGAATACATAAACATAGCCAAAAAGAAAAAAAAATGTTCCATGACAAGAGTAAGAAATAAAAACTGCCGAACACAAATCCATAAAGCTTTTCCAAATAATAGGTTTTAATCATGAGTAGCCATTTAAGTTCCCCATAATCCCATAAATCTGCCTCTAAATGAAAACCCTGACAGGTAAAATAAATCCTACACAAGTTTCACATACTTATCACCTAAACTAGTATTGGTTCTCAAAAAACAACAAAAAAAAAAAATAACATGCCTTTGGACGTCAGCATGCATTTCCAAGAATCAGATTATGCCTTCTGCAAGGGGATTATATAAAATTAAGAAAAACTTTTTGACTTCAAATGGGACTCTGTATGATGACCAGTACTTAACACTTCTTTAGTTTGTGCAAAGAAAAAAAAAGTAATAAACTCCATTCGGGTGTTCTTTTTTAACAATTATTATTTGCGTCCTGGACAGGCAGGGGCTGTCTCAGTAAAGAAAGGTGAATGATTTTCGTTTGATTGAAATATGATGACTGTCAGCAGGCAAAAAGTTTTCAGATTTCTCGCAAATGCAGAGAGCTATGAATACTGAATACATGTGGTGGGAGGAGGCGTGAAACCGATTGTTTGGAACTTCTGCATTTGTATTGGTGGGCCATTTAATTCCATTAAATCCAGATACAGCTAATGTATCAGCCATATTGTTTGAGCTTTTGAATAAATTGATTGCTTAACTGATAATGTACTGGTTTTGGTTCTATCTCAATCGCACCTATTGCAGTTGAATCAAAAGCCAGTAATCTTGATTACTTAATAATGCTGGGCTCTAAAGTTTGCTATGTTTATGCATTGGTTTTGTTGGTCTACAGCTGCTTTTGTGGTGATTTTCTTGTAAGTTGTAGCCAGGGAAATTAAATATTTTAGATATTTTTTTCTGTCTTTCTGCAGAAAGGCAGTTTAGAACTGGCAAAGTTTTTTTTTTTTTTTTTTTTTTTACTTCCATTTAACACCCATAGCTCATAACTGCACACTTTTCAGAATGGCTTCCTTAAACAGTTGACTTGCCAATTAATATTAGGAGCCAGGAGAAACAGAAAGATACAAGTAAAAAATTATACTATTATCATTAAATCTACAATAGCCCACAGTGAAATGTCCATGTTTTACTTATTCATAGTTTGACATTTACATTTATATTTTAAAAACTGGTCTGAGAGGGCTACATTTTCTTGAGGGCATGGTATGAAAACCAGTTGTGGGAGACAGAAAAATGTATTGTCAATATTCACTTACAGTACGCGGGGAGGGTGTCTTGTTAATATCTTAGATTAAGCAGTCAAAACCAAGAGTTGTGTTTATTATCTAATCTACAGGCATATGTAAAGAATGACAAACGTAAAGTTGAACAGTTAAAGACAAATTGTAAAAGATTACTGTTTTGTAATGTTTTTCTCTTAGATTCTATTTAACGCAAAAGCCTGCCCCTGTCATGACCCTACCTAATTCCTCTTCACTATTGCATTACCACTATTCATAACACAGACATCACACTCCACCATTCCTTGTTTTTCTCTCTTAACACATAGTTTTACTAAATTTTAGACCCACAAGCTTAACTACTATATCGCATGTAAATATGTGTACTTAATCTCTACTTTAAATATTTTCTGTGTATTAGAATTATATCTTTGTATTAGATTTCCTATTTGCTTTATGTATTATATAAGACCTTCAAGTTTTTGCTGTACTTACAAATATTTTTATCATGCTGTGTTACTGTACTTCTCTATATTGAAGCTTTTCTCCTTGGGACTCCAATGGGCTTCTGGCTCAGTTGAACCAACCTGGTTAACAAATGTCAAATAAATAAATAAATAAAATGATTACTATTTGCGCTGTACTACACAATATGCTGACAACCACACATGGTGGATTGCTGACTGTAAGTGTGGGGGACCTAACCCAAGAACCCCAGATGTATGAAGATAGCATTCCACAGCTATAACAGAAGAAACAGGAGAACATAAGGGGCAAAAGAAGTAGGTATGCGTGACAGAGGATGCAACCACAAGTTCTGGCTCAGGCAACATAATAGCATCTGACACACACCTTTGAGTCATGATAAGCCATACACACAGATATACACAGATTAAACATTGATGTTCAGGTGTTGCCCCACAACAGCAGCAGCACAAATTGCAGCTAATGAAAATTACCCAGTAGATGTACATAGTGACATAACAACATCTTAACATATAACAATATGAACACATACAAAGCAATCATGAGAAGGGCCATTAACTCAGGCCACAAGTGACACAGGTATGCATACAGTCTCATAGTGTTGCATGTGTGTATGGCAGATGAATAAAACCCACTAAGAAATATTACTGTTACTCCAAAGGGATGAATTATATCGCTCTCGGTCAGTCCTGCGAAGGCTTTTATGCAGGAAAAACTAAAGGGGCTATTAAGCAAAGGATATATCGGCATATGTATAACATCAGTAACAGGAATGATGAGAAGGCCCTTTTTAAACACATTAGTACATACCCTTCACATACATTTAACTTTTTTGTTGTTGACTATGTGGACTTGGGACACCGGGAAGGGGGGCCTACTGATGACTTCTTAGAGTATAAAGGATTTAAATAACAGATTAAAACTAATACAACAGAATATCCTGGTCTTAATAATCAAATTTCTTTAAGTGCACTTTTGAGATTAAGATCTGCTTACTGTTTATAGTAATGCATTATTATATTTATATTTGTATTATTATTTTTACAATATGTATTGTATGTTGGTATTTTATATGGTGAAATATTTTTGTTATCATGCTTTTAAAGTTAAAGTATTAGTATGGGGGTTGTTAGCAGTTTATGATTGGTTGACCAATAGAATTGCAGGAGGGTGTATTTATTGTTTCAAATGTATGTGTTTGTTTATTCTGAAGAAGTCTACTATACCAAGAGAAAAACACTCAATAAATCTCAAATATCTCCTTGGTGGTGTTGGTTTTTCTGAGCTCCTACTCCACTTTGTGTTATTTTATTTGATTTATTCAGTAATGCGTAGTGACCTAGACCTGGGCCTCTATTAATATCATCCATAAATGTATATAATAAGACAGTGGGAATGGGTCATGCATGTGACTATCCAAATACAAAACACTGTCAACCTCTGAGGGAGACCAAAGTGACTGCAAATAAATCCACCAAGTGTAAAACAAAAAAACAAAATGATCAGTAAAAGCCAGATGCTTTATTCAGGATTTTCAGGATTAAGTGCATTCATTCCTAATAGGAACTTCATTAGAATCTAAAATCTACTCAGAGAAATTGTAAATGTTTTAAATACAGTAATGTTTTGATTTTGCTTTATTATATATTATTCATTATTTTTTATGGTGCACACACGGTGTACATCATTTTAGGACATGGCGCAGCATGCTTTTCTAACACTCAAGAGGTACATGTTTTTAAAGTTTATTTTCCTTATGTACACTAACTCCTACACAAGGCAACAACAGTGAGCCACCACTTGATGTTAAGGAATGCTTATGGACAGACTTTGTTTTGTTCACATGCTTTTACTATTGTTCACTTGTTTATGTATTTATTATACTGTACCTTTAAGGAGGCCTGTATTTATGGAAGTGATGTATACAGCCTTTTTACATTCTGATGAAGTTCCTGTTAGGAACAAAAGCGCTTAATCTGGAAAATCCTGAATAAGGCATCTGGCTTTTATATCTTTTTTTTTTTTTTTTTTTAACACTTGGTGGATTAATCTCCAGTCATTTTGGCCTCGCTCAAACGTTGATGGCATTTTGTATTTGGTTGCTGCTCTTTTACTCTGTCTGCTGTTCTTTTTCAGTTTTGATTTTTCTACGCAGTGCCTTGGACAAAAGGAGGAGTGCCTGGTGTATGCATGGAGTGCACCCCTGTTAGCCATGGATTTTAACAGACTGATGTTGGATAGAGACACCATGAAGCAGGAACTCACACTCTTATTTGAACTCATTTCATTGACCACTCAGAGATGCACGAATAGGCCTGCTCAACAGGATGACACTGGTTTGTGGCTAGCAAGCATCGTACTGGAATGAGCTGGTACTTTGATGGAACAACCTGGGAAACTACATTTTAATCCAAGTCAGGATTCATTTGAAAGAACTACCAATTGTTTACAACAGATTCACCCTTGAAAGCAAAATCATAACTACCTACTCACACCAACAGAACAGAGGCAGGAGAACATTGCTGCGACAGGTACTATTTCTTTTTTGAATCATAATAGTATTGTACCACAAGAAGAAGTTAATTTTGATTTTGAGACTTGGTTAAATTAACCTCTTAATTTTAATCACAACCATTGTATCAGAGAACCAAATGGACAGGTGACTAATGGTCAAGTCTATAATAGCTCTCTTAAAGAATAGATTTACTTGCTTGAAAAAGCTACTGAAGATTAAAAACTTGCAGGAGGAAACACATCTTTCAGAATGCAGTAGAATGAGAATTGTTCCCAAAGGACTAATACTATACAAGTTCCCTAACAGGCTGAGTAAGAATGACTTTATGTTTAAAGTCTTTATAACTACTTTTAACCATTTTGGTTTAGAACGTATTAGTCTGATTATAAAACATAACACCTTGACTACTGAAAATTTACTTAAAGAAGCTGAGATTAAAAAAAATGTTATTGAAAGTGACTTGCTGTTTTCAGAACATAGAAATCTTTTTAACAGCATTTTTTTACATATTGACAACAAATGCAAACAGAATGTGGCTATGAAAAATAAGAAAATAGCAAGGGCCCAACAGGAATATAAGAACAGCATTGCCTACCTGCATTAGAATCCCATACCCTCTCCTGATAACATTAATTATTACTATCAAGTGCCTGAAGAAGATGAGCACAGTAGTCATTTGCACTACTCTGACCCCCCACACTTTTGCATCAGAGGAAGATTTTCCCCCACTGTTAAGAACAGAAAGGATCACAGCATCCATCCACTACCCCCGGCAGTATCCTCACCCCTTGAACACCATCTGGACAGAGTCTCTCAACCTCCATCACAGCCCAGATTCTGGAATGGACAGGGGAGGGGGAAGGGGAAGAAAGGCAAAAACATAAGGTGGAGGGGTCCCAACAGATAATTGTTCAGCACAAAGACAGCATTGCTTCATCCCTGAATGAGTACAATATATGCAGCTACAGCCACATTGATATCTCTCATGACCATTTTAGATGATTTTCAAGGGGTTTGACATTTATTCCACCACAAAAGTACAATGTATTTGATTCTTTTATTGAATTAAAGACTTACACCAAGAAACTAAATTAGCTTTATGTTTCCACAGTACTAATGAGACAACTACTACATCAAAAAAAGAAGCGTATTCAACCCTCCCGTAAATGGGACTATACAAGCATGTAAGAAAACTTGCTCTAGAGAATTTTACAAATTACCAATTAAACAAAATACAACAAAATGAATTACATAAAACCTGAAGAACAGGACTTTCTTAACTTTCTAAGACAGGACAAATCAATTAAGGTCATGCAACCAGACAGAGGAGGTGGGACAGCAATAGTAAATGCTTGGCAATACACTGAAGAAATCAGTGAATTGCTGTTTGACACTAGTACCTATGTTACAGTATCAAAAAATGAAAGTAACATTGCCTATTACAAAATTGACATTTCTGGAGGTACTATTATTAGAAGGCAGAACTGACTCAAATGTATTCACATATCTAAGTAACAAAAACCCACTATACCCAAAGTCTTTGGTATACCTAAGATTCACAAAGGAGTGGAAACCCTAAAGTATAGACCCATAGTGGCAGCTCACGGCTCAAAAACTCACCCGTTAGCAGCCTACATTGACAAAAAATTTAAACCATGGTTTGAGGAAACATCTCACTTACTGAAGGATTCATGGGACTTTCTTAGTAGACTTACTCCCAAACTTTGGAACAAGAATGTAGGATTCCTCACTATAGGCGTCACAGACCTTTTAACCTGCATAACCAACATCGAGGGCATTGAACTATTTCATAACAGTTTAATAAAATATTTTTTCCTGATGAACACCGAGGTAGAATTACTTAAAGAATAGATTTTGATTGTTTTGGTTAACAACTTTAACATTTTGAGGGTGAGTTTTTTAAACAAATCAAGGGAGTTGCCATGGGAGTGGTCTGTGCCTCTTCATATGCCATGGGAGAAGGTACGTGTTTAAAATCAGAATTTTTCAAATTTTGTAAAACATATTGACTATACCTGGATGACAGTTTTATTTTGTGGGGGGGTCCCTTGGAGTTCATTCCAGAATTTGCTAAACAACTCAGTACTTCCATTTCCTTTCTAAAATTAACTTAGAATTTTAACAATCAAAGTGTAAACTATCTTTACATTTTAATTTTATCAGGAAAAGATGGGTTCATATTTAACATTTACAGAAAGTCAGCTTTCAGCAACTCGTATTTGCACTACAACAGCTACCACCTTATGAGTCACAAAAAGAGTTTAGTAAAAGGACAATACATCTGAGTCTCTAGAATGACCTCTAGTAAAGAGGTCTTGGAAGAAGAATTCACTGCTCTAAAGAACATGTTCACTCAGAGGGGCTATCCAGTAGATTTTGGAAACACTATAAGAATGCAAGTATTACATGAATGGGGGATCAAACACATACCCATTCTAGGACTAGATTTACATCTAAAAAAGAACAACATGGTAACTAAGAACCCCTCTACTGGAGATAGGCACCATAATTACAAAAGGGCATTTATCACAGAATATAATGAAGTAGCCCCCTATGTTAAAAAACACTGTCAATAGGAACTGGTTCATTATTAGTTCTAACCCCACCCTGATGGGTATCTTGGGTTATGAACAAACATTGGTGTACAAGACAGCAAACAATTTAAAGCAAATTTTCGAGAGTTATGTTACCCACACTAATGGACCTGGGCATACTAAAGGCAACACTCCATGTGGGTTTTTATAAATCATGCCCCCACATTACCAAGCAAAAAGAAATTACTCTTGATAATGGACTTAACAGCAAAGTTGGGGTTAGGTCTGCTCAGGATGCCACAGTTTTTATACAGGCAAAACTGAGCGAACATTTCATGAAAGAATACAAGAACATATTTATGACATTGGCAAGGAAAACACAAAAAATGAAAATGCCTTATACAGACAGAAGGTGGTTTGCACAGGCCATTGTATGTATAAATTTGGAATACAGGAAAAATACCCAGGGACTCCAGTGGTGGAGATTGGGGTAACATTACAGAATTTTAAAGAATTAAAATGGCAATTATGATTAAAAAGCCACTGATCCACCTGGCTTGAATGACATGATATCAGTTCACTCAGTATTAAAAATTAAAATGCAAAACTATTAAAAACACCTGGTATTGCTTTGTTATACATTTATTAACAAACTACTCAGAGAAATTTTAAATGTTTTAAATAGTGTAATGTTTCAATATATAATATATTCATTATTTTTTATGGTGCACAGGTATTGTACATCATTTTAAGGAATGACACAGCATAGTTTTCTAACACGCTCTTAAAAGAGGTACATATTTTTTAAAGTTTATATTCTTTATTTACAGTAACCCATATACAAAGCAACAACAGTGGACTGCCACTTGATGTTAAGAAATGCTTATGAACAGACTGTTTTGTTCACTTGCTTTTACTATTGTTCTCTTGTTTATGCATTTATTATACTGTACCTTTAAGGAGGCCTGTATATATGGAAGTGATATGTTCAGCCTTTTTAGACTCTGATGAAGTTCCTTTTAGGAACAAAACCACATAATCCTGAAAATCCTGAATTACGTATGTGACTTTTACTGCTTGTTTTGTTGTTTTTTCTAGGCTTGCAGGATTTATCTGCAGTCATTTTGGTTTCCTTCAGAGGTTGACGGTGTTTTGTATTTGGTTACTGGTCTTTTACTCCATCCACTGTTCTTTTTCAGTTTTAGTTTTTCTGCACGTGAGTATTCACTCACTAGTCTCACTTGTTTTTAATTATACAGCTTATACATACTCCTTATAGGTCATATCATTTGAGAATTAAGGTTTAATGACACCTAAAAAGTAATGGTGATATGCCATTTTTCTCATACACAGGGATTGTTTGAAGGCATAGTACTTAATGTCTGTTGCATTCTTTATGTGCACAACAGTTCGTGTTTTATGACAGCCATGGTTTGTACAGGAATACACGTACTGATAGACAAGTGGATTTCATTGTTATGGGTCGGATTCATGCTTTACATTGCATATGGTGGTAGATTTGACTATATGTATACATTTTTGTAATGTGTCATACTGAATGTTTTCCACCTGTGGATTGTGTCACACTGGGTATGTTATGTACTCATATAGTTATAAGCATGAATATCATTGTACTTTCTTTCTTTTTATTTGTTTCACCTTGACAGAGTGTGAGACCCGTGGCCACTCTCATATCAGAAGCCAGAGATGAGCACATGCAAGATCACTGCCCGATTACTCAGATTCTGATGATGATGATGACCTTGATAGAGATGAACATGATGACAAGAGCTGACCTGGTCCTGTACTTCATGTCATCCTTGCTGTAACCTCAGAGGAGATGTTTTCCACCACTACAGGCCGATGACTTTTGGAACCGGAACAGGGAGGTGATGACTGATGTTGTTCAGATACAGATGAGGGACCGGGTTTAGATTTTTTTCCAGGACTTGGTGTGGGCCATGTGAAACTCATTCATGGAAATAGCCAGCAAGATCATTTGTGATGTTTAGCCCCATCAGCGTGGGCCCTCTGGACCGTAATTATTATCTGTGGGATCCATTTGTGGACTACTGCCGCCATGATGTTTGCTATATAAACAACTGTGCTGTATAAGTACACGTGTGCATACATAGCATATTGCTGCCATGCTTATGTGATACATGTCTGATGGTGCAATGCAGATGTCATGTGACATTTTGCATTATGTTGCACCTAGAGCATGACATCATAGAACAGATATTACTGGTTTAGAAGCTGAAGATTCTTCAGAGCTGTTCAGCAAAGGTATTCTTGTAATTGGATATTCAATTATCACAGAAAGTGATACTTATATTTGCAGAGAAGATAATGAACATCAAATAGTGTTATGCTTGCCATGAGCAAAAATAGAAGATGTGAGACAACCCTTGGAAAGCCTTAATGGAAGCACAGATCTGTTTTTATTCATGTTAATACAAATGATCTCATCCACAGAGATTGTCTGACTGTTAGTCAGAAACTGACAGCACTCTTAGACAGTATAGCTTGTACTGGCGTAAGGGCAGCCAGGTCACTGTGAATGAAAAGGTTTCTAGGGGAGGTAAATACCTACATGGAAAAACTGTCCTGTTTTAAAAAATGGAAATGTGTAGAGCATCCAAGCCTAGTTTTGGGCACATGTGCTCAGATAAGATGGCATGCATTTGTCAAGATCAGGGACGAGAATTTTTGCAACAGATATTTTGGAATATTACAAAGACTAGGCAGGATTTTTGCCAGGTCAAAAATGTAACCGTTCACAGGAAACAACATTTGATGTATTTCTGATGGTTGTTAATGCTAGGAGCATTAATAGTACATTTGTTTTATTGGAGAGTTTGCTATGTTCCCACAAGATTGATGTAATTGCTTTTAAAACATGGTTAAGGAACAAAAAATCAACGGGTAAAGGAGCGACCAAGGCAGCATGAACAACAATAAAATCTCTTCTTAAAAATGTTTTATTGTATCCAAAAAGAGGTGAGCGCTTTCGCATAAAATGCTTCTTCAGACCTTCAAATGCACATAATAAAACAGACATATATATATATATATATATATATATATATATATATATATATATAAGAATCAATTCAAATCAGCCAATCCTAAAATTACACTAATCAACCCAACCAAAATATTTAATGACACAATACATACAAAAGTAAAACACTGACATATAAAATAAAAGTCTAAAGAATAAAAAACTAGAATAACAACCTTATTGGAAAATATATATGAGAGCATGGAATTCACAACAGAATATAAAACATAACTAGACATTCAGCCTGAGACAACACTTACTTAAGAATCCTGCGTTTCTTTAGCAAGGGCTTAATAGAAGCTTGCTCATTCAGTCCAGAGCCTCTATCAGCCCTCAAAATAATCATCCAATTGGTTTCCCTATATTCAGTGTGGTTCCGAATATCCCCCACTCTAATACTAGGTATGATGATATCAATGACCCTAAAAATAAAGTGGTGTGCTTCATGTTATTACATGTTTGGAAAGGGCATTATTCTCTAAGCCCTTCCGTATACTATAGACATGTTCTCTCATTCTTTCCCGCAGGGACCTATTAGTCTTCCCCACGTAGAAAGATTGACAGGAAACACACTCAGCTAAATATACCACATTCGTGGACCTACAATTCGCATTTACCTTAAACATAAACCTCCTTCTCAAATCAGGATGATCAAAACTCTCAGATGTATTAATCAACTCACAGAAGTTACAGCTGCCACAAGGCAGCGTAACTCCTACTCCTACAGACTTAATATTATGTTCCCTATTACTACACAGCAACCTTTTAAACTTTATCCTATTCCTGTAAAGAAATGAGGGATTTGGGCCAACAATGTCACCAATCTCTGGATCTACCTGTAAAATGGGCCAATATTGCCTCAACAGGTCACCTAGTGACCTATGATCTTGTGTAAAGAACAAGGGGACTTGTGCTGGAATTGTGCTGGAGAACAATATTTTTACCTTCCATAATGATATATATGCTCAGAGACATGGCATAGCTGTGGGCATTTCTTGTGCCAATAGCTACGCCAATATGTTCCTGGCACATTGGGAGAAGGAAGTCTTGTTTAAGGTGAAAGAGTTTGATATTCATGTGTCTTTTTATCGACGTTTTGTCGATGATTTATTCTTTCTTTGGAAAGGTACGGTTTTAGAACTGAATGAGTTTTTTGGACACATGAATAAATTATGTGAGTATTTGAAGTTTACCATGTTTTTTTCTAAGGATAGAATTGAATACTCAGAGTTGTTTATTGAGAAACTACAGGGTTCCATTATCAATACGGGGGTTTTTCATAAAAGTTGTTTTAGGAACATCCTCTTAAGTAGCACTAGTATGCATCCTAATTATGTTTTTTGCAACTTGATACATGGACAGGGTATTAGAGCTTCGAGACTGAATACAACCAATGAAGGTTTTCAGTCTGAGATTGAACATCTGGAACAGAGGTTATTACTGCAGGGTTATCATAAGAATGAGATCTCAGAAGGTTGGGCTGACTTGGAACACCTTAGGCAGGGTGTAGCAGCCCCATATTATGGCCCCAAGACAGAGAAGTCAATGGAACTATCAGTTCCCCCGGTGAATCAGCGAAGTTGGCTGAAAGTCCCCTTGTTCTTTACACGAGATCATAGGTCATTAGGTGAACTGATCAGGCAATATTGACCCATTTTACAGGTAGATCCAGAGATTGGTGACATTGCTGGCCCAAATCCCTCATTTCTTTACAGGAATAGGATGAACTTGAACTATATATCTATATCTATATCTGTATTTTTATCCATATATCACAACAGGTGTTTTTTTCCAACTGTTGTTGCACATTGGCATAACAGTATATATGTGCATGTGATACTGATTCGTAGATTATGTACCCATGTCTCTTCCTATTTGATGGTTGCACATTACTGTGTGTGTGTGTGCGCGCGTGCGCGCCTGTGTGTGTGTGTGTGTGTGTGTGTGTGTGTGTGTGTGTCTATGTTTTGTACATGACCATGTTTAGTACCTCTGGTTCCTTCATTTATGTGTTGTGCTGATCAATTTGCAGCTGCAACAGACATCTTTCAGCTTTTGGTGAAAGTACCATGACACTTCAACAACAGACCATTTCCCCCTCTGCCTCTAACAAGTTCAAGCATCAGGTAAGTTGATCTCAAACCCTGGCATCTTTGCCATACTTAGTGTATGGACAGACAGCACCATATTTATTTGAACATTGCAGCAGTAGCTCTAACACCCACTTGTGGGAGGGGGAAGTATGTGTAGTAGCACCGCCAGCAGTTGTGACAGATCTAATATGGTCAGATTAAAGGGCATCTGTGTCATTGACTCTGCAGAATAACTTTACATTTTTCTTTGTGGTGCAATATTTTGAACACACTTCCTGTAAATTAGAATGCTCTCTGTCTCACCGCAGCATAGCTATGATAAAAGATGTGTTCATCAATTCTATGTACAGATCAGTAATGGGCATGTTTGTAATGCTGTGTTAGTACAAGACAGGCAGGTCTTCTGACCATGCAAAGGCAAGTAAGTGGCAAAGATATTTTTTACTGAAAGAAAGCTGGGTTGCCTTCTGTGTGTATTCTGGGTGCCCCAGTTTTCTCCTTTCTGTATATTGTTATCTTTGTTGTAGCGTTTCTTCCCGTGTGCATCTGCTGGAAATTGACTCGTTCTACATAAGACTTTCCGGTAAATGAATGTTAAAGTTAAAGTTACATTCATGTCATTGCTTCAGTAATAAACTCAGCTACTAAACATTAACAGTAGATAAATGATAAATAGTGCGATGGAGAGATTTCCATCCAGATCAAAGTTCCTGAGACTGGGAAGGCTTTATTATTATGGATAAAGACTTATCGTACAGGATAAGAAATATGAGGGGTAGCAAGAATGAAGAATGCAGACTCAGCTAAATGGTTTATATGACTTTGTGGGAAACCTGGCAGTGATCCCACAGTATAGAGACATGCCAGCAGCTATGAATAATCTTTCTGGGGAACCTTAAGGACAGATTGTGTTGCCCTTATCATTTGGTGGGCAGAATGGATAATAAAGTAATTTGTTGTCCCCCCATTGAATAAGGAAGTTGTGGTTTCCCTTTTATGTGATCTTATCAATCCTCTCTTGTATGGCTTGATTTCAGTATTAAATTAAGACTAAAAAAATTTCCTGAGCTGTATAAATACAGGCTGGTTGGACTAGTGTCAAAATTAATTTACTTACTTGGATAGGGATTGATATTAGGAGCATCTGCTCATTAGTAATACAGGGGGCAGTCCTGGTATCTTGATGTTTCCATATTTCTGGCCAGAAATGTTTGCAGAAATAATAATATACAGTTAGTAGATTGCAATATATGTTACCAGTATCTTTTAGGGGGTGCTGTAGATGTGAGAAGAGAGAGGGGCATGTGAACATTTTCAGTGGTTTGTTAATGGAGTGCTTTTGCTCACCTGGACAGACTACTGACAGGATTGCTGGAGGAAATGCTTCACTTGGAGGTCTGGGGGGTGCTTTTGCATTCCCAGACAGACTGCAGACGGAATCTCTGGGGAAATGTTTCAGGTGGTCATCAGGGGAGTGCTTGTGCATACCTGGACAGACTGTAAAAGGGAAAAGGGATCACTGGGGAAAATGTTTCAGCTGGTGGTCAGGGGACTGCTTGTGCATACCTGGATCAAACAGCACCAGAGACTGCTGGGGGAGATCTCTCATTTTGTGCTCAGGAGAGTGCTTGTGCATACCTGGACAGACTGCATACAGGATTGCTGATATAAATGTTTCATTTGGTGGTCAGGGGGTGTAAACCTTGTCTAAGGATTGTCACTATTGAAATGACACCCGAATCCCATGTGAAAAATGGGAAAAAGGGTTGAGGATAGATGGATGGATGATATGATATATATATATATATATATATATATATATATATTAGTAATATGAATCAATTCAAATCAGCCAATCTTAAAATTACACTAATCAACCCAACCAAAATATTTACAGAATTAATATTATCAATGTCACTGGAAATAAGAACAGAGCCATTCCGATTCTCACTTGTAACATTCACAGAGCCATCAACATTCCCAACAGCACTCTGAGTAGATACTAGGACTGTAGCACCAGTCGCCACCTCTCCAACAGTCCTTGGCATCCTATAATTCGCTCTAGGGGCACCATTCTGTCCTGTCTGAGGCCATAAAAAGACACGGCCCATTTTAAAATCATTAGAGTCCCTTAAGATTTTAGTTTTCTTTTGTTGCAGTAGTTTTCTTTCAAAGACCGCCACCCCATCAAGTACACACTCCAACATAGGACTAAAAATATCTCTAGAGTACTTATTAAACAACAAATCTTGTTTATGTTTAAGGTCAAGTCTTAATTTATCTTCCTCAGGCCCAAAGAATTCATTCAATAAATGCATATATTTAGCGCTCACCTCAAGATTAAGCTGTTGCCACCTGGTCAAAAGCTCCGGATGTTGCGAACCTTGGGTAGGCATATTGAGGACTCGAAGACCATAAGGGTCGATCTTCTTCTCAAGGCAGTATACAAAGTGCTGCCATTGCAATTGTAACCTTTTTAACTTTAAAAAGTCATGTTCAATATCTTCCATCTGTCATTGTAATTTCTCAACCTCCTGAGTCGAGCTGATGACATCATCATTAGCAGCATCATTGATGTCTGGTAGCAATAGCAACTTTGTGTCCTTCTCCAAATATTTGGAGAAGCGTTCCGATAAATTAATATCAAAATCAAGTCTGCCATTTCTGGCCGGATTATAATCAAGTTCAACAGATCCAACAAGATTGTTTGCCATGTCCAAGTGGGTTGTAACGTAAGCAATAAACACAATAAAAAATAAAAGAACAACAGCCCACAAGGCAAAAGCTCCGTTACTCACAAATAATATAACCAAAAAACAGAAAATCAACTGGTAAAGGAGCGACCAAGGCAGCATGAACAACAATAAAATCTCTTCTTAAAAAACGTTTTATTGTATCGAAAAAGAGGTGAGTGCTTTCACATAAAATGCTTCTTCAGACCTTCAAATGCACATAATAAAACAGGTATATATATATATATATATATATATATATATATATATATATATATATATATATATATATATGAATCAATTCAAATCAGCCAATCTTAAAATTACACTAATCAACCCAACCAAAATATTTAAAGACACAATACATACAAAAGTAAAACACTGACATATAAAATAAAAAGTTTAAAGAATAAAAAACTAGAATAACAACCTTATAGGAAAATATATATGAGAGCATGGAATTCACAACAGAATATAAAACACAACTAGACATTCAGCCTGAGAGAACACTTACTTAGGAATCCTGCGTTTCTTTAGCAAGGGCTTAATAGAAGCTCGCTCATTCAGTCCAGAGCCTCTATCAGCCCTCAAAATAATCATCCAATTGGTTTCCCTATATTCAGTGTGGTTCCAATTATCCCCCACTCTAATACTAGGTATGATGATATCAATGACCCTAAAAATAAAGTGGTGCGCTTCACCACACTCAATAATATGTTTGGAAAGGGCATTATGCTCTAAGCCCTTCTGTATACTATAGACATGTTCTCTCATTCTTTCCCGCAGGGACCTATTAGTCTTTCCCACGTAGAAAGATTGACAGGAAACACACTCAGTTAAATATACCACATTCGTGGGCCTACAATTCGCATTTACCTTAAACATAAACCTCCTTCTCAAATCGGGATGATCAAAACTCTCAGATGTATTAATCAACTCACAGAAGTTACAGCTGCCACAAGGCAGCGTAACTCCTACTCCTACAGACTTAATATTATGTTCCCTATTACTACACAGCAACCTTTTAAACTTTATCCTATTCCTGTAAAGAAATGAGGGATTTGGGCCAACAATGTCACCAATCTCTGGATCTACCTGTAAAATGGGCCAATATTGCCTCAACAGGTCACCTAGTGACCTATGATCTTGTGTAAAGAACAAGGGGACTCGTGTTGGAATTGTGCTGGAGAACAATATTTTTACCTTCCATAATGATATATATGCTCAGAGACATGGCATAGCTATGGGCATTTCTTGTGCCAATAGCTACGCCAATATGTTCCTGGCACATTGGGAGAAGGAAGTCTTGTTTAAGGTGAAAGAGTTTGATATTCATGTGTCTTTTTATCGACGTTTTGTCGATGATTTATTCTTTCTTTGGAAAGGTACGGTTTTAGAACTGAATGGGTTTTTTGGACACATGAATAAATTATGTGAGTATTTGAAGTTTACCATGTTTTTTTCTAAGGATAGAATTGAATACTCGGAGTTGTTTATTGAGAAATTACAGGGTTCCATTATCAATACGGGGGGGTTTTCGTAAAACTTGTTTTAGGAACACCCTCTTAAGTAGCACTAGTATGCATCCTAATTATGTTTTTTGCAACTTGATACATGGACAGGGTATTAGAGCTTCGAGACTGAATACAACCAATGAAGGTTTTCAGTCTGAGATTGAACATCTGGAACAGAGGTTATTACTGCACTGTTATCATAAGAATGAGATCTCAGAAGGTTGGGCTGACTTGGAACACCTTAGGCAGGGTGTAGCAGCCCCATATTATGGCCCCAAGAAAGAGAAGTCAATGGAACTATCAGTTCCCCCGGTGAATCAGCGAAGTTGGGTGAAAGTCCCCTTGTTCTTTACACGAGATCATAGGTCACTAGGTGAACTGATCAGGCAATATTGATCCATTATACAGGTAGATCCAGAGATTGCTGACATTGTTGGCCCAAATCCCTCATTTCTTTACAGGAATAGGATGAACTTGAAAAGGTTGCTGTGTAGTAATACGGAACATAATATTAAGTCTGTAGGAGTAGGAGTTACGCTGCCTTGTGGCAGCTGTAACTTTTGTGAGTTGATTAATACATCTGAGAGTTTTGATCATCCTGATTTGAGAAGGAGGTTTATGTTTAAGGTAAATGCGAATTGTAGGTCCACGAATGTGGTATATTTAGCTGAGTGTGTTTCCTGTCAATCTTTCTACATGGGGAAGACTAATAGGTCCCTGCGGGAAAGAATGAGAGAACATGTCTATAGTATACAGAAGGGCTTAGAGCATAATGCCCTTTCCAAACATGTTATTGAGTGTGGTGAAGCGCACCACTTTATTTTTAGGGTCATTGATATCATCATACCTAGTATTAGAGTGGGGGATATTCGGAACCACACTGAATATAGGGAAACCAATTGGATGATTATTTTGAGGGCTGATAGAGGCTCTGGACTGAATGAGCGAGCTTCTTTTAAGCCCTTGATAAAGAAACGCAGGATTCCTATGTAAGTGTTGTCTCAGGCTGAATGTCTAGTTCTGTTTTATATTCTGTTGTGAATTCCATGCTCTCATATATATTTTCCTATAAGGTTGTTATTCTAGTTTTTTATTCTTTAGACTTTTATTTTATATGTCAGTGTTTTACTTTTGTATGTATTGTGCCTTTAAATATTTTGGTTGGGTTGATTAGTGTAATTTTAGGATTGGCTGATTTGAATTGATTCTTATATATATATGTCTGTTTTATTATGTGCATTTGAAGGTCTGAAGAAGCATTTTATGTGAAAGTGCTCACCTCTTTTTGGATACAATGAAACGTTTTTTAAGAAGAGATTTTATTGTTGTTCATGCTGCCTTGGTCACTCCTTTACCAGCTAATTTTCTGTTTTTTGGTTATATTATTTGTGAGTAACGGATCATTTGCCTTGTGGGCTGTTTTTCTTTTATTTTTTATTATGGTTAAGGAACAATGACTGGCAACCAGTTCTGTCAGGGTATAAATGTTTTTACTGTAACAGACATTCTAACAAAAAATCAGGTGCAGTTGTTATGATAGCAATTAAAGATAGTGATGAGGCCAGTGATTATTACATGTTTGGTGATAACATCAACACTATAGACTGTGTAACTATGGTAATAAAGACATCCCTGGAACATATGACAACTGGTGGAATATATAGACCACCAAAGTCAAATGCAGATGACCTAGAATAATTCATATATTTTTTGCATGAAACTCAGGAAGATAATGCTGCTAAACTGAAATTTAAACCAATCCACAGAAGGTTAATTACAGATTATATGGAAGCAAGACAGTCACTGTGTAAAGCTAACTGAAGTGAGGTCTTCAGTGGAAAAACTGCAGATGGAATTTGCAAAGTTTTGAAAGAGAAATTGTTTGACTGCAGAAAATAAAAAAAAAATGTTTAATATTAATATCTGGGCATACAGTGTTGGGGATATACTTCCATAAGAACAAGATATCCAATTAAGGTGAGAGACAAAAAATGGAAGAGAGGTCAAACTACTACTTTGAAAACTATAATAAACAAGATGGACAAACAGCTTAATCATAGTGTGAGACAAGATCAAGAAAAATTTGAAGAAAATCTATATAAAGATATTGAGCATAATAAGAAACCTTTTTTACAGATACATAAGATGTGGAAGGAGTAAAGACATACAAACTGATAAACTGTTTGCAGATTCTAAATGTATTCTCTGACACAACAGATTGTAGATATATTTACAAAATCTTATGCAAAGCAGTTTAAATCCACAAAAAGGGATGATAAGTTGTAATAGTGACATCCAGGTAACCTCAGATACTGGAATCAAATTAGATTATACTGAAAAAGAACTGCACAAACTGGATCCAAGCAAAGCACATGGAGGAGACAGAATTAGTAACAGTGATCTGCCATTATATCTGTCATTCACTAGGTCAAATAAATATATAGAGATTTCTCAAGATTGGAGACATGCACTTTTTAAACCTGTCTTTAAGGGAGAGGCGAGTAAGGCAAACCTAGAGTCATACAGACCCTTAAGTCTATTTTTCATGTTGTGGAAAAATAATGGAGAAGGTAATATTGGATAAGTTATTGTCAAAATTGGATAGGTTGGGACTTGAAACCATATATCAGCATGCATATGTTGAAAATAGATCTATTACCACCTGTAATATGATGTTCTATAACAATATAATAACAGCTTTGAATGAAAAATTGTGCTGTTTGTAATTTATAGAGATTTAACTTCAGCATTTGGCAGGGTCATACACAAAACACTGATCAATAAATTAGAACAACTAGGTATTGATGTACACTTAATAAGATGGATAGCTGCATGGCTTACAAATAGGACATGGCATGTATCGTACAGTAACTGGACAGGTGAAATCCTTGGTTACAGTCAATGTGTCCCACAGGGCTCTGTCCTAGGTCCTTACTTGTTTAGTTTGTATCTTTCAGACCAAACTGTCTCATCTGAGATGTTCTACAGTCTATATG
This sequence comes from Protopterus annectens, assembly GCF_019279795.1. Taxonomy (NCBI): domain Eukaryota; kingdom Metazoa; phylum Chordata; order Ceratodontiformes; family Protopteridae; genus Protopterus; species Protopterus annectens. The sequence goes on along the minus strand of NC_056728.1, from coordinate 1,477,370,565 downwards.
CAGATGACCTGAAATTGGATAAGGTATGTCTGCAAAATAACTTGACTAAATTGACCATTTGGGCACAGGAGTATAATATGCTGATAAATTCATCATAAACTAAGTATATGAGATTTGGGAGACATAAATTGAAAGGTGAAAGTTTAATATAGCACACAGTGATTGAAACAGTAGACTCATTTAAGGACCTGGATATATAGGTAATTCCAGCTATGAGTTTTTCAATCATATCAACTACTTGGTTGATGATAGTTATAGAGCTATATGTTGTATAAAATATTTATAAAATCTAGGAAATAAAAAAGATGAGCCATTGTTTGTTAATTACATTAGACTCAAACTTTAGTATGGAATAACAATATGGAAACCCTATAAGAAAACAAGCATGAGCAAACTGGAAAGAGTACAGTGGAAATATGCCAAGGGCATCCATGGATGTGAAAATCTAAGTTATTATGAAAGACCAAACTGTCTGATCTTGTACAGTGTATCTTGCAGATATCTAAGAGGAGATCTAATTTAGGTATACAATGCATTTAGAGATAACCACCTCTGGGAATGTTTGGGGTTATCAGAAAGTACTAGAGAATCATCAGACAACCTATGTAGGAGATTCTATAGGAATGAGAAGTGCACTAATTGGTTCTCTGACAGAGTAGCTGATGCATGGAACAGGCTACCAAATTACATTAAAGCAAGTACTAGTTTAGATATTTTTAAGAACAGCCTGGGCACTTATTATGGGAACAAGTGCTTTGCTATACTGGCAAGCTAGAAGGGCATTAATGCCCATGCTTGAAATATTTGTATGTATGTATGTATGTATGTATGTATGAATGCATGTATCATCACCACATTTGACATGCAATAATCATGCTGATGTCAATGAAAGTCTCCATTTGGTGCATATATTGCTCCATATGGACAGGTCTGATACTCCTTACATCTTATCTGTGTGTATGTGTGTACTCCTATTCATGTAGTGCAGCATATTGCTGGTATGCCCAATACACTGGCCCTGTATGTAACAATTACAAAAATTGCATTTAACATGCTGCTACTGATGCAAGAGTTCCAAAGTATACATTTGTGGGACTGACAGCAACTAACAAACAATATTTTCTCAATATCTCATACATAACGCAGTGAGATGGGTGTGTTTTGTGGGTTACTGTGTCATGTCTGTTTACCATCAAGACATATCCTTGCCCCTGTGCTTTCCATGACACTATTGTGTCATGCTGTCACATTGGCATAATAGTTAGTTTTGTGCGCAATATTTAGTGGCAATGATCGTGCCATGTTATGTCATCTAAGTATGGCTACTACATATGGGCAGTCCTCCTTCACTTAATGTGTAAACCACCACTGTACCATTAATGTATACATTGCAGAACTGCTGTCTTATACAGCAACATTCTAGAATGCCATCCATGGGTTCTGTCATATTTCCACATGGATTGCTTATTTGCATACATGCCTCTATTGCTGCAACTTGTGTACATATGCACTGATTTATGCACATGCCGCTGCACCTATTCTGATCAATACAGAACTTGTTTTGTACCTTGGGATTATAAACAATCATTTAATCCATGTTCCTATGCTGCATTGTTAATGAGAGGACTGTTCTTTACTCAGTCATACCTATAGTCAGTGATATAGCTATATCTATATCTATATCTATATCTATATCTATAAATATATCTATATCTATATATATATGTCTATATATATGTCTGTATCTATATCTATATCTATATCTGTATTTTTATCCATATATCACAACAGGTGTTTTTTTCCAACTGTTGTTGCACATTGGCATAACAGTATATATGTGCATGTGATACTGATTCTTAGATTATGTACCCATGTCTCTTCCTATTTGATGGTTGCACATTACTGTGTGTGTGCGCGCGTGTGTGTGTATGTGTGCGTGTGTGTGTGTGAGTGCGTGTGTGTGTGTGTGTGTGTGTGTGTGTGTGTGTGTGTGTGCATGTCCGTGTCTATGTTTTGTACATGACCATGTTTAGCACCTCTGGTTCCTCTGTTTATGTGTTGTGCTGATCAATTTGCAGCTGCAACAGACATCTTTCAGCTTTTGGTGAAAGTACCATGACACTTCAACAACAGACCATTTCCCCCCTCTGCCTCTAACAAGTTCAAGAATCAGGTAAGTTGATCTCAAACCCTGGCATCTTTGCCATACTTAGTGTATGGACAGACAGCACCATATTTATTTGAACATTGCAGCAGTAGCTCTAACACCCACTTGTGGGAGGGGGAAGTATGTGTAGTAGCACCGCCAGCAGTAGTGACAGATCTAATATGGTCAGATTAAAGGGCATCTGTGTCATTAACTCTGCAGAATAACTTTACATTTTTCTTTGTGGTGCGATATTTTGAACACACTTCCTGTAAATTAGAATGCTCTCTGTCTCACCCCAGCATAGCTATGATAAAAGATGTGTTCATCAATTCTATGTACAGATCAGTAATGGGCATGTTTGTAATGCTGTGTTAGTACATGACAGGCAGGTCTTCTGACCATGCAAAGGCAAGTAAGTGGCAAAGATATTTTTTACTGAAAGAAAGCTGGGTTGCCTTCTGTGTGTATTCTGGGTGTCCCAGTTTTCTCCTTTCTGTATATTGTTATCGTTGTTGTAGCGTTTCTTCCCGTGTGCATCTGCTGGAAATTGACTCGTTCAACATAAGACTTTCCGGTAAATGAATGTTAAAGTTAAAGTTACATTCATGTCATTGCTTCCGTAATAAACTCAGCTACTAAACATTAACAGTAGATAAATGATAAATAGTGCGATGGAGAGATTTCCATCCAGATCAAAGATCCTGAGACTGGGAAGGCTTTATTATTATGGATAAAGACTTATCGTACAGGATAGGAAATATGAGGGGTAGCAAGAATGAAGAATGCAGACTCAGCTAAATGGTTTATATAACTTTGTGGGAAACCAGGCAGTGATCCCACAGTATAGAGACATGCCAGCAGCTATGAATAATCTTTCAGGGGAACCTTAAGGACAGATTGTGTTGCCCTTATCATTTGGTGGGCAGAATGGATAATAAAGTAATTTGTTGTCCCCCCATTGAATAAGGAAGTTGTGGTTTCACTTTTACGTGATCTTATCAATCCTCTCTTGTATGGCTTGATTTCAGTATTAAATTAAGACTAAAAAAATTTCCTGAGCTGTATAAATACAGGCTGGTTGCACTAGTGTCAAAATTAATTTACTTACTTAGATAGGGATTGATATTAGGAGCATCTGCTCATTAGTAATACAGGGGGCAGTCCTGGTATCTTGATGTTTCCATATTTCTGGCCAGAAATGTTTGCAGAAATAATAATATACAGTTAGTAGATTGCAATATATGTTACCAGTATCTTTTAGGGGGTGCTGTAGATGTGAGAAGAGAAAGGGGCATGTGAACATTTTCAGTGGTTTGTTAATGGAGTGCTTTTGCTCACCTGGACAGACTACTGACAGGATTGCTGGAGGAAATGCTTCACTTGGTGGTCTGGGGGGTGCTTTTGCATTCCCAGACAGACTGCAGAAGGAATCTCTGGGGAAATGTTTCAGGTGGTCATCAGGGGAGTGCTTGTGCATACCTGGACAGACTGTAAAAGGGAAAAGGGATCACTGGGGAAAATATTTCAGCTGGTGGTCAGGGGACTGCTTGTGCATACCTGGATCAAACAGCACCAGAGACTGCTGGGGGAGATCTCTCATTTTGTGCTCAGGAGAGTGCTTGTGCATACCTGGACAGACTGCATACAGGATTGCTGATATAAATGTTTCATTTGGTGGTCAGGGGGTGTAAACCTTCTCTAAAGATTGTCACTATTGAAATGACACCTGAATCCCATGTGAAAAATGGGAAAAAGGGTTGAGGATAGATGGATGGATGATGGTGCTTGTGCATACATCAACAGACTGCAGAGATGATCCTTAGGGGAAAGTTTCATTTGGTGGTCAGGGGACTGGTTGTGTGTACAATGGATAGAATACAGAATGGGGCCATTGGGGAAAGTGTTTTATTGTGTGGTCAGGGCAGTGCTTGTGCATACTTGGACAGACTGCAGAAGGGATTGCTGGGAAATGTTTAATTTGGTGGTCTGGGAGTTTCAGTGTTTACCTGGGCAGACTGCAGATTGGATCGCTGGTGGAAGTGTTTCTTTTGTGGGTCGGGGAGTGCCTGTGCATACCTAGACAGACTGCAGATGGGATCATTGGGGGAAATGTTTTATTTGGTGATCAGAGAAGTTGTTGTGCATAGCTGAACAGACTGCAAATGGGATTGTTGGGAGAAATGTTTCATTTGGTGGACAGGGGAGTTCTTGTGCATACATGGACAAACTGCAAAATGGATCATTGTGGGAAAGGTTTCATTTGGTGGTCAGGGGAGTACTTATGCATACATGGACAGACTGCAGAAAAGATTGCTGGGGGAAATGTTTAATTTGATGGTCAGGAGAGCACTTGTGCATACCTGGAAAGACTACTGAAGGGTTAGTGAAGGGAAAGTTTCATTTGGTGTTCAGGGGAGTTCTAATGTACACCTGGACATACTTTCGAAGGGATTGTTGTACAGAAGTTTCATTTGCTGGTTAGGGGAGAGGTTGTGCATAGCTGAACAAACTGCTGAATGTATCACTGGAGGAAATGTTTCATTTGGTGGTCAGGGGAGTGATTGTGAACACCTGGACAAACTGCAGAACAGATCTCTGTGGGAAATGTTAATTTGGTGTCAGGACAGTGATTATGCATAACTAGACAGACAGGGATCGCTGGGGGAAATGTTTCATTTAGTGGTCGGGGAGTGCTTGTGCACTGCAAACAGGATCCTTACAGGAAACTTTTCATTTGTAGTCAGGGGAATAGTTGTGCATACAATGGACAGGCTATATAAGGGAGTGTGGTGGAAAATGTTTCATTTTATTGTAAGGGGAGTGCTTGTGTTTGTTTAGGGCTTATGTTATGTAAATTATGATTTTTTTTTCATATTTTGGTAAATAACTTTGCAAGGGAGCATGTCAATGTGCTAAGTAATACCTCATTTTGAAGACAGTATTACGAGTTACAACATGGTAAAAGAACAGTGCCTGTATGTTGTACGAATGTACAGATATCAGAGTCTGTTTAGAACTTGGGTTATGGAAATTATGATTTTTTTCATAATTTAGTAAATAACTTTGCAAGGGAGCATGCCAGTATGATAGATCACTCCAACTTTATTTTTGGAACACTCTGTTTCTAAAAAGCTGACTGTTTTGTCGGTACTTCACTCACTTACAAGAACTTTGGTCTTTCGCTTACTGGAGACAGTAGCTACTGTATATTTTACCATAATGGCAATTTTTTTTAGTTTCTTGCCTTTCACATTCTGATGGCCATACAGTGTTACTTTGCTTGTAGATTTAAATGTAGAAACTTAGATTTCCTCATATGATGATCTTCTGGACTCCACAGACCTTTGGTAACTGCAAATTTTAACACTTCCCTGTGTCACCTTTTACTTTTCTTAGTTTTAGTACTATTTTTAGGTACTCTACCCACACATAGATGCTGACTGAGGGACTGTACTGCAATATTTTACCTGCAGCATGCATTCTTTCACTGTCTTCTTTTTTATTTTTTTACTTTGTAATCATTTTGTACCATGTGTATCTGAAAAAAAAACTAGATTGCTTGGGTGACTGTTTCATATGGTGCATGCACTTACCAGTAAATATTACTGAACGGTCATCTTATGTAATATTTCATTCTGGCACTTGTGCATAAATCATTTTATTCAACAGATTGCTTGGGGGAATGCTTCATTTGGTGGTTGCACAAACTAGCAGATGTTACTGAAGGGTTATGAGTAGCAATCCAATCATAATTCATGCGTGAGGTACATGTTGAAAGGGGCATTGGACTCAATAATGGACCTTATAAGGGAAGAATGCTGTGATTTTATTATATAACTTTGTATGGCAGTGTGAAATGTCTGTAACTGTATTCTGGATTTGTCTTATTTTTAAAACTGTATTGGTTGAGACAGAGGTTCAAGTTTGAATGTGCTGCAAACCCTTAGATCAGTTTTACATACTGTTGTGTTCCTGACTAGCTAAAGCTGATTATTTCCATAGGCCACTTGTTCACCTCTGTCAGCTGTTTCAAGTTAAACCCTGGAAAACCAAATGTCCTTTATGTACATCTGCTGGTACAAAATTTGTGAGGGCATTTCTTGTGCACAGCCCTCTTCAGGCCACCACTCAGATTTTCTATTGGATTTAGATCTGGGGTGTTATTCTGTGTAAGAAAAGGCTTCTGTCTTGCAACCCTATCTGATAGTCCAGACACTTTGGTGTCACATGTAGTACATAACCAGTACTTGTCAGAAATTCCTGCAGCTCCTTCAGTTTTGTAAGTCTCTTGGTAGCATCCATGACCAGAGTTTGTCTTGTCTTTTCATCAATTTTGGAGGGACATCCAGTTCATTGCAACATCACTGCTGTCCCATAGCTTCTCCACTGTTTGTCTGTCTTCACTGTGTTCGATGGTATATCCAATGGTCTGTAAGATATAACTGCTGTACTACTTTGACATAATTACTCTGGTCTTTGTCCTAACAGATGGTAATGACTATGTCTTATATTACACCTGTACAAGGAATATGATGCATGTTTACTCAACAGATAATGTGATGCAATTTCCCACCTGCACATTAGGTGTTCGTTTTTGAATTTTTCATTTTGGTGCTTGTACATACCAGGAAATTTTACTGAACTGTAGTTTTGGGGAAATCTTTCTTTCTGGTGCCTGTGCATACATTATATTGAAGGGTTTGCATGGATGAAAGCTTCATTTTGGTGGTTTAATACTAGCAAATCTTACAGACGTTTCATTTGGGGAAGCGTTTAATTTTGGACATTGTGCATACCTCAACATTCTACTGAAGGGGTTGCTTGGGAGAAGTGTTCATGCTGGTTGTTGCGCATACTAGGAAATGTTACTGAAGGCTTGTTTGTGGAAATGTTTCATTTTGGGAGCATGTATACCTGGACATAATTATGCAGATGTTGCTTGGGGAAATAATTCATTGTGTATCAGGGAAGTGTTTGTGCATACATGGTGTCACTACTGAAGTGACTGCTGGGCCAATTTGTGTCATTTTGGTGCCTGTGCATACAGAATGCAAACAACTGGAGGAATTACTGGGGACATATAGAAAGTCAATCTGCAAATTACATTGGGTTACATTACTTAGAGTACAGCACAGAAGACATGAAATCACTTTGCTTGTATTATTCTATTTGTGATTACACTGCCTGAGTGAGATAAAGCTTATCACTAGGTGACTACTGAAAGCATGAAGCTGCCATATTTTTTGTGCATTTCTCCTGGCTTTGTCAGTCATGTGTGGAACTTAGGTGGGAGGAAGGGCTCAATAATGTCTGTCTGTTATACTATTTGAATAACTCAGGTCATCTCCTTACTGATGATACGGAGTCTGTGTTACATAACAGCTGCACAATGTAATATGCTGAATGCCTACTCAGCAGGTTATGTGCAGCAATTATCACCTGCGTCTCAGCATGCATACCTTTGCAGTAAGGAAAGGAAGGTCATCATCACATTAGCAATACGTGCAGTTACAATATAGCAGTTAGACATTATCACTTTTCTGGAGAAAGTCTCAGCTGCTTTGACTGTTATTCACATAAGTTCAAGTTGGTATCACTTTGATGAATGCAAAAGGCAGGTTCTGTTTTTTTATCTGCTTGCAGTCATTGCAAGTAACCCTCCTCATTTTTCATCAACTGCCTACCCTCCTAAACCCACTTCAGCAGTGAGACCATGTATGCACAAGCACTTCCCTGATAAACATATAGGTGGCAGTACACTAAACACCGAAAGTGTGATGAGACTTAGGGACACAGGTGGACAGTGGTCTCACCTTCGATAACCACAACGCCACAACAGTCAGAAAATTCTTCTATGTGGCACACCTTATCACTAAGGGCATTTCATCCAGAAAAAAGGAGGTCATTGTCCCACTGTACTCATCCCTCATTAGACCCATTATAGAATACAACACCCCATTTGGTATGTACCTCTCAAGACATCTGCAACAACTGGAAAGGCCGCAGAAATACCTCACTAAAAGAATCACAGGCCTAAAGCAGATGCCCTACGCTGACCGCCTTAAAAAACTCCAGCTATACTCTGTCGCATATCGTCTACTCAGAGGCAATCTCTGCTTAACATACAAGGCCATGACAAACTCAGAACTGTTGGACATGCTGCACTTAAAGAAAACCCAATCCCTCAGAGCCACACGCTCCAGGAATCTAAACCTTGTCATCACAATAAACAAAACATGCTGGAGGGATAGGTTCCTGACCCAGAGACTCCCCAGACTCTGGAATAGATTGCCCATACATGTCAAACAGAGTGCATCTTTGGTCCTCTTCAAAAGGAACCTTGACAATTGGATGGGAGAAAGGAAATTCACCCCATTGATTACGTCAGTCACCCTGCTAGACAGCGGTCCAGGGAAGTAAATAGTGTGGGAAGAAATAGCCAGGAAATTGTTATGGCTAGGCTTGTATAGTCCCTAGGGCTGATAGCCTAGTATGAACCTATGAACCCCTGATTTTTTCTTGCTGTATATCTATATATATATATATATATATATATATATATATATATATATATATATATATATAAATATATTTATATATATATATATATATATATATATATATATATATATATATATTTGTGCATATGTGTGTGTATATGGATATATATGTATGTACATAATGTATTTGCAGATATACACATTGGTCACACGAATCTATATATCATTTTGGTGATTGTGCATATCTCAACGTTTTCCTGAAGGGATCATTTGGGTGAATGTTTCATTTAGGGATATGTGTATAACATGTAGTAATAAAGATGTTGGTAGAGGAAATAATTCATTTGTGTACCAGTCAGTCATGGCTGGAAATGGTCAGTCAGTCATGGGTGGAAATTAGGTGGTAGGAGGAAGGGCTCAGTAACATCCAGTGTTATACTATTTTGACTGAATTATAATGATATAGTATTTCTACTCAATGATAATGAATGCCTCTGCACTCCACACTAACATGTATTAGAACATGCTAATGCAAAACCTGTGTGTGTGTGTGTGTGTGTGTGTGTGTGTGTGTGTGTGTGTGTGTGTGTGTGTGTGTGTGTGTGTGTAGTAGTATTAGTAGCGATGTACATCTGCAGCATCATCACCACTTATGTACCTAATGCAAATAATATGCCCCTGTGGCTAGGATGGAATATTTGGATGGGCTAACCTGGTAATGCATATGATATACATATATATGTAGTCTTCCAATAGATCTGTCAAACATCAGTAGTAATCTGTTTGCATTTTCTTTTCTGTGCAAGTTTATCCACCTTCTGACACTGACATGGCTTCATGACAAGGAGAACAATAAGTGAGAGTGTGGGTATGTGGCCATTCCTACATTCACTGGGCTGCCAGCTATGCCTCTGAAACTGAAAACCAGTACAATTTGAGCTACCACACATCCATTGTGAAGGTATACTGGATTGCAAGAAGAGGTATGCATTGGAGCGGAGTACTGCAGTTGTTTAAAGAGAAGTGTTCCATCTACCCTGAGTCTGACATGCTTGTGCTGCACATTGGAGGAAATGATGTCCTCAGTCAACCATTCAGAAGGCTACGGTTTCACAGCGATTTTTGAACACCTGCAGTCGTGGTGGCCACATTGTCATTTTGTGTGGTCTGATATAATTCCTTGACAGATATGTAAAACAGAAAACAGTCAACAAGCAGCTCACAAGGCCAGACGTTTACAGAATGGGTTCATGCATGTCTTGATGCACAGGGTTGGTGGATCTACAATCTGCCATGACAGCATCACCACAGAAGATGTTCACCTGTTCAGAAGGGATGGTGTTCACCTAACTGAGGAGGGCATTGCATTGTTCTTGACTGAACTCCACAATGGTGTGAGGAGAGCTATGCAGGATTGGTAACATGCAGCTTGTGAGAAAAATGGAAAACACCCATGACCAAGTAGGACCAGTATGGTAAGTAAAACTCTATTATGAAATGTGTTCTGTAAAATATATTTTTCTGAGTTTGGCAATTAACTGTGGTAAGGAGCTGGTGTAGATGGTGATAAAAAACAACTGTTTCAAGAGAGTGCTACCACGTACAATCTACCATGTCAGTGACCATCCTGCAATACTTCTTTTTTATCTGCTTTTATCAGGCATGTGTAGAGTTTAGATGATAGGAAGGGCTTAGTAATAAAGAACTTGACCCCTTTGGTCCATTGCTGAATGGACACATGTAAAGAGAAAAGGCATAGGTAAGGCAGACTGCTGCCACTGTAGGAGGTCATGAGACTGCAGTGGTATCAGCTGTCTGAGTGGGTAGCCCGCACAGCTATCGGACAGATGAGATGGCCTTGACTGCCACTGAAGTCCCATGCCTGTCCTGGGCTCATTAGTGGAGTAGCGGTCCTTAACTTGCCTTTTCTCTTTACATGTACCCATTCAGCAGTATGTTGGCTACACCAAGAATGTGTACATTTACAATCATATGTGTCTATATGGTAAAACAGCTGGTTCTGAATGCTGTGCACATGTAGATGTCAGTTTTGGTAGGACTCAGGTTATGGAAATTATGATTGTTTCATATTTTGGTAAATAACTTTGCAAGGGAGAATCTTAATATGCTAAGTAATATCTCATTCTGAAGACAGTATTGATAGTTCCAACATGGTAAAAGAACTGTGCCTGTATGTTGTACATATGTACAGATATCAATGTTTGTTTGACTTAGGTTATGGAAAGTATGATTTTTTTTTCATATTTTGGTAAATAACTCTGCAAGAGAGCATCTGAATGTGCTAAGTAATACCTCATTTTGAAGCTAGTATTGATAGTTCCAACATGGTAAAATAACTATCCCTGTATGTTGCACACATGTACAGATATCAAAGTTTGTTTCGGACTTAGGTTATGGAAATTATGATTTTTTTTTCATATTTCGGTAAATAACTTTGCAAGGGAGCACCTAAATGTGCTAAGTAATACCTTATTCTGAAGACAGTATGATAGTTCCAACATGATAAAAGAACTGTGCCTGTTTGTTGTACACATGTACAGATATCAAAGTTTGTTTTGGATTTAGGTCATGGAAATTATGATTATTTTTTCTTATTCTGGTAAATAACTTTGCAAGGGAGCATGTCAGTGTGCCAAGTAATACCTCATTTTGAAGAAAGTGTTACTCCTTACAACATGGTAAAGGAACTTTGTCTATGCACTGTACACATGCACATATATCGCAGTTTGTTTAGTCTTGTAGGATTATGAAAATTATAAATTTCCAATACTTCTCAATTATGTCCATATCTTTGCAAGTGAGCATGGTGATGACACAAATAATGCATCATTTTGATGCTGACATTGAGACACATAACTTCTACACTGATATGTAGGCTCTGTCTGTTACAGGTGATGAGATATTATGCTTTGTTTATTTATCAGTTATGAGACATATTATATTAATAATATTTCTGTGAATATCTCTTAAAGGAGCATCACACAGTACTGGTTAAGGTATTATTTTAAAGATGACATTCATACTAACAAATTAAATGCAAATTGTATGGGTCTACATGGTACATTGACCAAGATATTGTGCTTTGCTTTTCCAAAAAGCTAAAAACAATGCACAGTATCAACATTCCTTGTCAAATATTTCATAATGACTTTGATATGCACTATCAACATTTACACTGTTGTAAAGATCAGTGTCTGCTGAACAACTTTCGCTTTTACATTTTTAGTCTAGCTCTTACAGTTAAAGAGTTATGAACATTTGTTTTATGTATGGTATTACAAATGGATTTTCTGAAAATGAGCTCAGACTGCACTGTTGTTCCTATGGTGGAATTAAGCAGGCAGCTTTTTCTGAACTGCTCCAGAGTGAATGAGTTAAGATAAATTGTACTTTACTGTGTGTGTGTTTGCTATCCTTCCCAAAGTAGATGCCCCTCACTGGTGTTAGTGGTGAGGATTGAGGCTCCTTGATTACTGGGCCAGTGCACGGGCATCACATAGTTTGGCAGTGGTGGGATACCCACACCACATATTAATTGGTTGGCAATTGGCTTGTAGTGGTGTGGATAGTGAATTCCTGTAGCTTGTGTACAGTGATCACTGAAGGTGTTTTTGCACTCTAAATCTGCCACTTAGTGAATATTCAGAGTTCAGATCACAATTATTTTATTTCTTTTGTTAGCTTAGTTAGTCAGGGAGAGCAGGCAAGCATGTCAGCAGAGGAGTGTGGCAAGCTGTCAAGGAGCCAGTTGGCTGAGATGTGCCATGCCAAGGGACTGGTGCATGGAAGCTTGACTAAGGCAGACAGGATAGCAGCTTTGGTCACAGCTGCATCAGAAAACAGCAATCAGAAGGGCGATCAGACTGGCCATTGAGATGTACACCACTCAGAGAATGGACAGCTCAATTTTTCTGCAGAGGACTTATAAATCCATGTAAAGAGACTTGGGTTGGAGTCCAGGCATTTGTAAACAGAAGCAGCAGAGAGACTAAGACATCTACAGGCTCAGGAGAATGAGAAACTGCTACACCTGGAAGCTGAGGAGAAGGAAAGGCAGAGGCAACACGAAAAGGAGATGCTGACTCTTTGCCAGAGTCATGGAGGTAATGGGGAAGGGAGTAACTAGACCCCAGAAGCATAAAAGGTCAGTAAATTTCTTCCACAGTTTACAGAGGGGGATAATTTTGATAGTTTCATTCATATGTTTGAGAGATATGCAAACAGTATGAGGTTGACCAAAGGCTCTTGGTATGGATCCTGATCCGCTTACTCCATGGAAAAGCTGTAACTGTTTTGTCCAAAATGTCTGACATTTACTGTTATAATTATACTGCTGTTAAGAATTGTTTGTTAGAATTCTTTAAGCTGACACCTGAAACATATAGGAAAAAGTTTTGTGAGAATAGATGCAAGGCAGATGAATGTGTGTGTGAATATGTTGCTGAACTGAACACTTATTTTCAGAGATGGGTGAGTGGATGTCAGGTCACCACTTTTGGAGGGCTGGCAGACCTTTTGGTGAGGGAACAAGCCCTTAGCACTTTGCCTTAGGACATGAGGATCTGGTTAGCTGATAGACAATGTGCTACTTCAGATGAGTAGGGGAAGAAGGGAGACCTATACCTAGCAACAGGGCATCCCTGCACAGGAAAGTGACCCCAGTACTGCTCATGGGTCTAAATGAACCCATGGTGGGCAGCCCAGATTGTCCTAATCTGCCAGCAGCAGGAGAAGCCACTAGTCCAGGTACACATCCAGGACCTAGAGTTAAATGTTTTGAATGCAACCAGTGGGGCCATGTGGCATACATATGTCCATGGAGGCAAGGTGGGAAACAAAAGGTGAGAGAGCCAGTGAGTAGGAAAGACAAAATGCCAATAGTAGGTTGTCTTGAGAGAACAAGGGTACTCAACTGTCATCCTGCAGATGTCCTGATAAGGAAGGGTTTGATGAGGTAGTACCATGTGTTTATGCACAGTCAGGCTTTGAGACAAGCATGTGGGTCTGGTAGCCTGGTGAATACCCAGACAGACCGCATACTTGCAGCCAGGGCTGGTGAGGTGGTTACTTCAGGGAGGGAGCTACTCTGTAGCAGTAAGACTGAAGGTGAGCCGCAGTTGTTTGTGAGTACTGATTTTCCCTAGGACATATTGACTGCAAAGGTAGAGGTGAGTAGTAGTAGTACCCAGGCTGACAGAGAGGCACCACTGTCAGAGGATGCCAGGCTTCCTGTGGAAGGGGAGCTGGGAAGGGTTGCAAAGAGAGAGCTGAGACAGACTCAGCTCTCAGACCCTACATTGTAAGGCCTGAGGCAGGTAGCTAGTAAGGCACCTGATTCTCAAGGGAAGGGGAAATCTGTATACTGGGACAAAGGGTTACTGTATAGAGAGTAGACCCCTGACAGAGGGCTAAAAGGTGAGAGGATACAGCAGTCGGTAGTGCCTAGAGCCTTCCATCTGGTGCTTCTAGCCATAGCCCATGATGTTCCCTGAGCAGGTCATATGGGCATAAAATATACAAAGAGAAGTATTATGTAGAACTTTTATTGGCCCAGAATTTCCAGAAAGTTAACATGGTACCGCAGGACCTGTGAGCAGTGCCAAAGGGTAGGCAAGGCAGTGGACAAGGTGAGAGCTCCTTTGATGCCTTTGTCTGTGATTGAGAAGCCATTTCAGAGGGTAGCTATGGATACTGTGGGGCCTATGAGTACCCCAAGTTCCACAGGGAAAAAAGTATATCCTAGTGGTAGTAGATTATGCTACAAGATACCCTGACACAGTGGCTGTGTCCTCCATTGCAGCAGAAAAGGTGGCCAATGCTTTGTTAGAGATTTTCAGCAGAGTAGGTTCCCAAAAGAAATACTGACTGACAGAGGTGCCAGTTTCATGTCAGACCTGCTGGCTTGTCTGTTGAAGTACTGCAGGGTGAAGCACATGAAGACCACATCGTACCATCCCCAGACTAATGGTCTTGTTGAGAGGTTAAACTCTACAATCAAGTCCATGATACAGGCATTTGCAGACCAGTTTAAGATGGAGTGGGACAAATATTTGCCCCATCTGTTGTATACTTATAGAGAGGTTCCCCAGAAATCTACAGGTTTTTCACCCTTTGAGTTGCTGAATGGGCATAGGGTGAGGGAACCTCTAGATTTAATTTGTGATGAGGTTGAAGGTGAGTGTGAATCCCACAAGGAGTCTGTTGTGGCATATGTCCTAAACCTCAGTACAAGGCTCAGGGAACTCATGGGCTTGGCCCAGAAAAGCCAGGCAGAAAACCAACAACAGAAAAAGGTATGGTATGACAGGAATGTTTGAGCTAGAGAGTATGATGTAGGACAGCAGATAATGGTCTAATTCCTGTCAGATACAACAAGCTGCAAGCAGCCTGGGAAGGACCTTACAAGTTGGTAAGAAAGGTAAGTGATGTTAACTACATGGTAGCACTGCTAGGCATGAAGCAGGGGCACAAATTGTACCACGTTAACATGATGAAACCTTACCATGATATGGAGGCCCTTGTGCTGAGTATTTGCAGTGGATTGCAGGAGGAGTCTGAGGGAGATCTGGTGACTGATCTCATCTGTGAGGCTTGGACTGACTCCTCAGTGGAAGGGGTAGCAATGTCCCAAGCAGCTATTGCCTACCCAGGTTCAAGAAATCCGAGCAGTGTTACAGGAGTTTGGGGACATGTTCAGTGTGAAACCAGGATGCATCAACCTGGTGCAGCACCAGGTGGATATAGGACCCCAAAGGCCTATTAGGCAGGCCCCTTATAGGGTGTCTGAGAGAGTCAAACAGACTCTGAGGGAGGAGTTACAGGAGATGTTGGAACTAGGGGTAATTGAAGTGTCCAACAGTCCCTGGGCCTCACCAGTAGTGATGGTGCCAAAGAATGATGGTAGGGTACTACAGAAAGTTCATCCCCAGTTATAGTACCATAGTTGCTCTCCTCACAGACCTGACAAGGAAGAACAGGTCAGATAAGGTAGTGTGGACCACAGCATGTGAGAAGGAATTCCTGAAGCTTAAAGAATATTTGGGAGGACCCCCTTTGTTAGCCAGTCCAGATTACAGCAAATAATTTGTTGTGCAGGTGGATGCTTAAAACCATGGATTGGGGGCTGTACTTAGCCAGATTTCTTCAGAGGGAGAAGGGCACCCAGTGGTTTATCTCAGTTGTAGGCCCCAACCCAGTGATGAATGCTATGCAGCTGTAGAAAAGGAATGTCTTGCCATAGTGTGGGCACTGCAGAAAATTCAGCTTTATCTGTAGTGAAGAAAATTCACTGTAGTGACAGATCACAATCCTCTAACATGGTTAAACAGAGCCAGCCAGCAAAATGCCAAGTTGCTAGGATGGAGCCTAGGGTTGCAAGCATATGATATGTTACTGCAGTGGGAGTAGCAATGTCAATGCAGATGGGCTCTGAAGATAGGGAATGGGGTAAGGTATACTCAGATAGAGCTAACCCTCTCAAGCAACATTTCTCAAGGGTCCCTTAAAAACTAGCAAGAGTTCTTGCAGGGGGGAAGATATGTGAAGGCTGCCAGCCTAGCTAGATAGAATTTTGTAGATAATTCTGTCATTTGTAAATATTAATATAAGCCACAGTCTTGTTCTCTTAAATGTGAAAAGATTGTGTTGGATATTGAACTGCAAAACTATAACAACAGTGCACTCTGCTGTAAGAAAGCGGATAAGTCAAGTATGTTATGTCTGTTTTGATTTCACGGCCTGGAGCTGTGGTGTCTTAACCAGCAGATTCTTTCTAGTTTTTTTTTGAGACTAGAGGTAATTGCTAGATTTTACATATATAATGTCTTCAATTCCTGTAGTTTCCTGACCAGGTGCAAGCTTACTAAAAAATATTAATGTAGAGTTTCTGTTAGCCTGGGAAGCCAGAGAATTGTGAAGAATGATGTAATCTAAAATGAGTCAGCAGGATGTATTATCAATTTAAAGGACTTTCTCAGAGACAGAGACAGAGAGAGCATTTTGCATTTGTCTTCAGAACTGACCACTCACCAGGACTTGCTTTGCTCTGTCTGTATGTAAGTAGGATCTTAGACTTTAGTGTCTCTCTTAGTTAAAGATAGAAAATAGAAAGGTTAGTCTAGCTGTTTTTTTTATATTTATGTCAGAACTATTCTACAATATTATTTTAAGCATTTTTCTGTGATGTCTGAACTCTTGACTAGCACTGTGTAGTAAGAAGTATTGTCGTGTTTTTATTATTTATTATTAAATAATTTTAAACTT
>NC_056728.1:1477283633-1477348633 GCF_019279795.1 Protopterus annectens | reverse complement strand
TTAGTTAATATGGCATCCAGACTAACACTCAGTGGAGACGTTCACCCAAGCCCTGGCCCAAACACTAATATAAACCAAAATCCACAAAATACCAAGAACTGTCAACCGACAACAATCCCCTGTAGAAACAAAGCTAATATCTTACTATAAAACATGAATATTAGAAGCATCACTAACAGAATCCAAGAGCTACATGCCAACCTCTCTCTATGCTCACCTGATAGTGTACTAATTACTGAAACATGGATAAAACCCATTGTCACCAGTAATGAGATTCTCCCTCCAGGTTATAATATGATATATCTAGATAGAATAGGCAAAAGAGGTGGTGGCATAGCCTTACTCTTTACAAATGCCTTTCACTAGAAGCCTTAGATGAAGCCATCCCCAACTTTGGTAATGCTGAAGTGATATTTACCGAGCTCAACATTAACTCAAAAAAGCATATAAACATAATTGGAATCTATATCCTACCTGAGGACAGCATCCACTCATTAGAAAACACACTGAACTGAACCACAACATCACTAGCCCAGGAAACAATAATCATAGGTGATTTTAATATTGACTGGTCAAACTGCAATTCCCAAAACCCCACTAATCACATCAGCCTCTATGGTTTCACCCAATTCATACAACCCCTCACTAGGATTAACAAGTCATCCCATAAGCACTCCATTCTTGACTGGATCTTAATAAATAAGCCAACCTACCTGATGGCGCAGTGGTGCAGCGGTAGTGTTGTTGCCTCCCAGCAGGAGGTTCACCAGTTCGATTCTTGGCTGGGTTCCCTTCTGTATGGAGTCTGCATGTCCTCCCTGTGCTCATGTGATTTTCCTCTGGGTGCTCTGGTTTCCTACCACATTACAAAGACATGCATCTGGAGCCTTTTTACCCCAGGCCTCTGCTGAAAAACAGCTTTGTTCCAAGTCGGACTTTCTTGGTTAACAAATATAAAATAAACAAATAAATAAAAATACTTCCTTCACACTGGCTGTCTCCCTGACAACCTCAGTGACCATCTCTGAATCAATATATTTAGACAACAAATTAACCCAACACAAACTACGTACAACCAACTAAGGAACAAAAAACACCTTAACCCCAATGACTTCATAAACATCCTCAAGCACTGTAACTGGTCACAACTTAAACTAATCCCCCTAGAAGATGCTGTAGAATATTTTAATACTACCTTTCTTTCTATCTTATACACACAGGGTCCTCCCATGACTATAAGAGTTAAATCAAACTTTTTGCCGCAGATAAACAAAGAATCTAGGTCACTGCTAAAAGCAAGAGGCAAAGCATGGGAAAATTGGCACAAAACTAAATCCTAACATGCAAAGCAAACTTACCAAGAACTTAGAAACAAAGCAAAAAAAAAATAAACAGGACAAAATAATGTATTACCCAGACATCCAAACTAAACACGGAACTAACCCTCAAAAATTTTGATCAGTCATTAACAACATACTTCTACTGGGCAAATCCGGCACATCCCCACCCACTACTAATAATCTATCATCCCTTCTTCTTGTGACCCTATGGGTTCTCCAAGGCTCTAGGCTCCTTACTCTTTTCTATATTTACAAACAACCTTTATACTTCAGCCCCAAATGCCTCAGTCATTCAGTATGCAGATGATTCTACAGTGGTATATGCTGTTACTACACTACATGAACTACAAATACTAACCCAAGAGTCCTTCCTAGCAGTAGAAACTTGACTAACAGACTCCCACCTAATTCTGAACCCCAAAAATAACAAATTCATGCTATTTTACACGAGTAAAGCTACTGTACCCCTCTTCACTATCAACATTGTATCAACAGACACCACCATCATCTCACTCGCACCTCACACAAAGCTTTTGGGAGTTGGAATAGACAGCAACATAATATTTCACATCCACATATCCAAAACCATAAAAAGGTACACAAAAACATGGTACACTTTATAGGAACAAACAGTATCTTACAAAAAACACAAAAAACTACTATTGCCCAATCCCATCTGATCTCAGCTCTGCTATATGCATCACCATATTAACTAACTTAAGAAAATCCGAGTTAGTAAAACTACACTCCTCTTATAACAAAATTGCCAGGTGTGCAGCAAACTCACCCTTTAGGTCACAAACACCTGGCCTGCAAAACCTACTGCAACCATACCTCAGTGGCAGATCTCAACACTCTAGCAATAAACCTTTTATAAAGATATCCATAACCAACATTCTTGCTGGAGAAGCCCTCTTCTCAAATTACATATCCAAAATTTGGAATGCACTACCTCCTAATGCAGCATCCACCGTAAACCTGACCCAATTAAAAAAAATGCTAAAAACTGACTTATCCAACAAGTGGCTATGCCCACGTATTGCTCCTCACTAAACCACTTCCTTCAACTGTTGCTATTGCTTTCTACTATTAGCTACTGCTATCACATGCTGTTATTTGCTGTTACTGCTATTACTTCTTCTAAACTGAATTTAATGCTCTATATACACATAGGTTCTTTAACCTCTGATGATAAAGAAGTATGTTGTGTTTAAAAAAAAATGTAAATGAGTTTCCTAACTGATTCTCTATAGAAGTTATTTAATGTTTGTATGGAATCTATTTTAGTATGCTATGGTTACATATATGTAATTCACTGTGATACTCAATGTACTCAGAGGTTTGTTATCATGCATGTATTATATGGAACTTTTCTCCCCAGGCCTCCACTAAAAAAGGACCCATGTCCAGTCGGACTGCTAATCAAATGTAAAATAAATAAAAATAAATAAATGTAAAACTGCCTATATCACAAGTGATAATTCAATAAAGGTGTGTTCATAAAAAGGGGTAGGAGATATTAGACAATGACAAGAATGTCAGTGAATTGATTAATGAATGAGCAAAGAGATCACTACAGATGGGAGGAAGGTAAGAAGAACAAAGGCAGCAGAGGAGACGTAATGGTAACTTATGACAAGCATTACAAATTGTAAAGGGGAATCAGGTAAGGTAAGGTAGGAGAGGGTTAAAGTTATACGGAGGCAGATGTGATGGGGTATGATGATGAGATAAAGTTGCAGGGAGGGAAAAACAGTAATATCAGGAAGGAAGCAAGTTAGTTTACACAAATTATGTGGTTAATGGATATGGAGGATAGACTGAAGTTATATAATTCCACATGAGCAGTTATTCTGATGTACAAGATTTACTGAGATGCTGGATGGTATTATTGCAAGAAGTACAGGCTAGCATAGAAGGTCTTTGGCTAATGATGTTCGCAGATGACTGCAAGCTAGGAGTCATAATCGAAACTCCCAATGATGCGGACATCCTACAAAAGGGCCTCTCTGAGATAGATGCCTGGTGGCAAAGCCATGGCCTCAAGCTCAATGCCAAAAAGTGCATTGTCATCCCCTTTGGTAAAAACTCTGTACCCATGAGTTACCACATAGGTGGTAGTCTACTTAACACTGAAAGTGTGATAAGAGACCTTGGGATACAGGTGGACAGTAGTCTCTCCTTTGATAATCACATTGCCACAGTAGTCAGAAAATCCTTCTACGTGGCACACCTCATCACAAAAGGTTTCTCATCCAGGAAAAAAGAGGTCATTGTTCCCCTCTGCTCATCACTCATTATACCCATTAGAGAGTACAACACCCCTTTTGGTATGTACCTCACAAGACATCTACAACAACTGGAAAGGCCACAGAAATACCTCACAATAGGATTACCGGCCTCAAACAGATGCCCTATGCAGACCGTCTCAAAAAACTCCAGCTTTACTCCGTTGCATATCGCCTACTCAGAGGCGATCTCTGCCTAACATACAAAGCTATCTCAAACTCAGAGCTGTTGGACATTCTCCACTTAAAGAAATCCCAATCCCTCCGAGCTGCACACTCTAGGGATCTAAACCTTGTCACCACAATAAATAGAACATGCTTAAGGGATAGATTCCTGACCCAGAGATTTCCCATACTCTGGAACAAACTACCTATCTATATCAAACAAAGCTCCTCATTAGCACTCTTCAAGAAAAATCTTGATGATTGGATGGGAAATAGGAAATTCACCCCGGGGATCACTTCTGTGGATCTGCTCAACAGGGGCACAAGAAAATCATTTTCTTGGGTGGCGAAAGCCAGGGTACCTTTTTGGCTAGGCTTATATAGGAGTTAGGGCCAATAGCCTAGTACCTACCTATGAACCTATGAATGCGAGAAGAAACTTATTCCAAAGTCTGACAGTGAGAAAGGAAAAAGACAGCATGCCTGAGGTGGCTATGAGACACTGATGCTGAACAGAGTTTATAGAACAAACAGGCCTGGAAGAAATGTTAGTGATATAACTATAAGAAGGGAGGGACAAGAAGCTTTGTAGACGATACTTGGTTTTACAATTACTTACGATAGTTGAAGCTTTGATTTTAGTTCTCTTGCTTCTTCCATTTCCTGTCCTACATTTAACTCTTCTTATTTCAAGGCTGGTATTACTTATTCTGCTATGAAAAGCAACATATTTAATAAGGTGTGTTGATTAAAACTATTACAGAAATATTAACCATGCCTCTCAACTATCCAGATTTTTGCCTCATATTTTTGGTCTGTTCCTCAAAAACCTTTGGTTTTCTGCCAAATCATTTAGAACTGAAGTCATTAAATAATGACAAGCATTTGAGTTTTAAACTTCCTAGCCTCTGTAAATGCATGTCAACACAAAACCTTGTATTCTAGTATCCTTCTAAGTTTATAACAGCAATATTTAAAATCTGTCCCTATTTTTAGGTCTTTGCCCTCCCATTATTTTTGGCTTTGCCCATATTTCTTGTGCTAAGAAGTCGAGAGTATGATATTAACTGAAATTTATGCTTAGTGATTTGCAAACACAGTAGGTTCTGTACATATGCAAACTCTGCATGCAGTTTAAACATATACTGCATTGTATTACTTTGTAGTGTTGTCCTCTTGTATGTTATAAACCATGACTAAAATATGTCTAGTGGATCTAATCACTTACCTAATTGTCAAAGAACAAAAATGAATGAATAAATTATTACTTGCATCTGTCCTTGGCTCCTGCAGTGAACATCAAACATCACAGTTCTTAACTAGCAACAGTCAGCTTATTTTCTGCTTTCTCATGGTAAGCTTTACTTATTAAGTTTATTCTTGCATGAAACTGTTTATTTCAGTTTGAATGATGGCTGCATTATTGTAGCCCAGGGTGATGCAAAATATAATTCAGCACAGGGCATCAATATAACTGCGTCTGTTTTAAATGAAGCCACTGATATTATGCTTATAAGCTCAATAGGACTGTATTTCCCTTTCAAATACTTCAGCTAGTGTATACTTCTCATAGTAATCTGACTTGTGTACTATTTCCAAAAATCAGTCTTGAATTTTATTTTTTTGCTCATCTAATTTGTTCCAGACAGTGCTGATATCAAGAAAATGCAGAACCAATAACAGAATTCCATGCGACAGTGATAGTAAAGGGTCCATTTGCAACTTACTGCAGTTATTCAACTGATGTCTTGTACTGAACTTAATTCTTATTTTCTCTCCAGGTATTCTAATCATTGAATGACAAGATTTTATCATTACCCTGGGCAAAACAGGACAATTATAATATAATAATGCTAATTTTAGCCAAAGATTGCTCTTGCTTCCCTCTCTCATTGCATATCAATTGTACAGCTTCATCTCTGCTTCTACAACTCATGTCTTCTTGTTTTTCTCATCCAAGTCTTACTATACTGAATTATTTCCAAACACCCATGCATTAGTCCAACTTTCTGATTAAACACTGGAATTCTGTACAAATGTGTGATGCCTGTTAAATTACCTTAACAGAGATATGGATAAAGAAGTATAACACTTATTTCTTTCATCTTTCGGTAGCATTAACATTTTTAATTTAATTTTTATTGTGATTATTATTATTATTTTTTTATTTTATTAACTTGACTAATCAGATGTGAGAGCACTATCTGGATAAGTGACTTGGCCTGAGTGTAGCAGTGAAACCTCATGAACTCAAACACTCGACCACAGGATGATGGCTGTTGGCCACCCATTTTTTTGTTATGGGACTGCAAGCAACTAAACCATATTTCAGTGGCATATCTGCATTTTATTTTGTGGACATTTGTGTTTGCCTGTTTGATTTTCTTCCTTGTAGGCTTCTGTTTTAATGAAATATTTTTAGTAAACACGTTTAACTTAATAGATTCATTAAGAGGAACCTGAACTGGTAACACATTTCATTGCTATTTTTTTACTTACTGATGTTATAAGCTGTGCCTACAATAGTAACTTATTTTCAGCACTAGTGCTGCCCTTTTGAACAGAACTGTGCATTTATGCAAGCTTTAGTCATTATGCCCCAGCTGGGGTCCACTTCTGACTCGTCTCTTTTGAGTTTTTGCTAAGCGTACACCAGAAGGTACAGGCACATATCACATCAGTATGCATCTTTAGAGCTTTAGAAGTAATACATATTAATAAACCAGACCATTCCCTGTTATATCTTGTTCTTTGCATAGCATGGAGGATTCATTACTTGCCCTCTTTAAAACACTTAGATTGAATTCTAAACTGAAATGGGTCTCTCTGCACACAGCAAAAAAAGAATGTGTCACATTCCATTTCTATGCTTCGGAAAATAACAAGGTCAGATTTTATTCCCTTTTTACATAATACAAAGCATCAAGAAGAAATGAACAAAATGAGAAATGTAGGAACACTCAGCAAAGGATTGATATGCAGTCTGGTTATTGCATTGAGACAAAGCATGCAATGTACAAGGCAAATGATAAAAAAGGTGGGGCATGGTTAAGTATGGACAGAAAGAAGCTTGTAAAGGATATGTTTAAATGCATTATTTTTACAGAATCCTCTCTTTAAAAGTTACTATCAAAGAGACTAAATGTGTACAAGCCCTGAGAATAAACTCATTTAAAATGATTGCTTGCTTTTCCCTCACAGTCTTACTTTCTGCTAGAACTGTGCATGCACTGAATGTGAAAAGTGGAATGTATCCTCCAGTGCATGCAGTGCAAGGAATCTCCTGCAGCTTTATACTCAATGCCATGCCGTAAGAAGCATTACTCCTTTACTGCCGGAATACTGAGTTGTCAACATCCACAGTGAGAGAAGCACAACGACAGAGCTTTCACACCTGGCATCTATTCACAAAAATCACTAGACTACTATGATGTGTATGCATCCACTAATAAAATATTATTATATGGAAAGTAAAGTGCATTTTCAATTAATTGCCTTACCTATATGTCTTAATACACATGATCTTAAAAGAGCAATACAAGACATTCATTGGTCAGTGCAGCCAGCATACCCACTACATATCCGGCATTACCTACAAGAGAAGTCCAGCATACTGTAGCTAAAACTAAAACATGTAATTGTAAATCAGGAATATATACAAGGAACTTAAACTGCACAAACTATATCACTCCAATATGGACACAGATCTAATGAATGACAGGAAGCTATATTTACTGAGAACAAAAGTAGAATAGCTTCTGCAATCTTCTAAGAAGAGAAAAGCAACTCAGCTAGGAATAGGATGGAAGGCAAACATCCATCCTCCCCAAAGGCACAGATAAAGAAAAATAAATAAATAAATAAATAAATAAATAAATAATCACAAAGTGAACTAACAATAATGCACTTCTCAAGCAATGGCATGCACGTGTCCCGTGCATACTCAGCAGTGAATGATAAGTGGACAAAGGTTACAGAAGCAAGAAGTTCAGTTACAACGCCATTTAATTTGTTTGTTTTCAAATAATGGCATTGAATATAATAGCAATAGCCCATTTGTCCATGTGCGTAAAGCTTGTTTACCCATGGCTGGTTTACTAATTAGATCAGCTGAGTTTTGCAATTGTAATCAGATCACATCATGCATAAGCCCAGCATGCCTAGTCATGAAGTATTGCTAAAATATATCACTATCTCCTCATGTCCCAAAATGAGGGTACTCAAAACTGCTACATCTTGACACTACACAACTGAAATCATATTCAAAAATAGGTCCCAGTAGATTGAAACAATCCCACAGTATAAATTATAAATGCAGCTACCCTTAGCTCTTCAAAGCTTTTCTACTTCATATTGCACACAAAACAAAGTACCATTGTCCTGAAAACAAATAGCGTGATTATTAATTACCTGTGAGCTAAATATAGCTGCAATTGTTAGCCAATGCCAGTGTTGCATATCAAAAAGTGTGTATGGCAAGCTCCACACTCAAGCTAAAATGCAAAATGTTAAACAAGTATATAATAAAATAGATAGAAAGATAGACAGGTAGATCGATATATAGATAGACAGATAGATAGTGAGATAGGTACTTAGAAAGATAGGTAGATGAATAGAAAGACAGACAGGTAGAGTCATACATAGACTGATACATAGATAGACAAACAGGTAAAGGACATTATGAAAGTAAGACATTAATTTCAAAACCTTTATAAATGCACGTATTCTTCTAGAAGTGTTAATAAAAATTATACTGAAGTACAAGGTTCCATTCTCAGTTATTAAAAATTTTGATGATGTCAGAGTTATGTACTTTCAGACACTAAACATGCATGTTATGTATGAGGAATATATTGTGGAAGAATTTGCATTAGATAAATGACATGAACAATTTTGCAATGTACTCTGTCTTGTAGTCATAATTTCAGGACATGAGAACTGTGAACACACCACACATGCACGTGCATGTTCATACACACACACACACACACACACACACACACACACACACACACACACACACACACACACACACACACACACACACACACACACACACACACACACAGACACACACACACACACACACACACACACACTCATATTAGCATAAAAGTGAAAGTAGGTATTTCACATATTGGCTTTTTTTCTAAAAATATAGTTATTAGTAGTACTCAGAGTCAAAAAAGCAGTACTGCTGTTGCACATCACACATACTGCACAATGCTTAAAAATCAGAACATTATACATGAAGTATTTGCACAAGATTACACGCATTTGCACACACATACCCCCCCACACACACACACACACAAGCACACGTGCATGAAAGGCTGATCCAGAACAATAAAGTGAGCAAGGTCTACCAGGATTAGGTGTGACAGGAAATGGTGCAGGATATCTATGTGATGGTTGCTCATAAAATGATATTGGTGCAGGTACATTGTAGAATCACTGATATGATCTTCCATGTCAAGACCTAGGTACAGGATGAGGAGAAACTGAACCTCAGTGGAGGAACGTGAGCACAGAAACTGCTTGCAGATACTGAGGAGTTCCTACTATCCCTCATTGGAGACATTACCATACCTAATGGTGGAATGGATATTGGAGTCAGGCTGATCACAATTTTCTGAGTATCTTTTGGAGATGCCAGAGTTAAGTAGTTCCACATGTCATTCCTATCAGAAATTGCCTGGTGCATCTGCCTTATTTACTTACACATACCCATCTGCATTTATGTCACCAAGGAACATCAGGTTTGTAACTGACATGATCTGTACCAGAAGATACAACCACCTAAGTGTATTCGTGGAATAAGCCAGGTGAGCAGTGACACATGCTATTCCTATAGGACATTTCCAATCACCTCTATATAGTTCATTTAGTGATATCATTGCTCATTTGTAACATCAAGTAGCATCAGGCCTGCAGTAGAGTCAGTTTGTACCACACGGCTTGTATGTACTCAAAGGCTATAAGAATTCTTGACATGTAGTCTGTTTGATACATGGTTGTAGGAGTCACAGCTGTACTGACTTTAACAGAGGTGTGTTATCTTTATATATCCATAAGTTCTATGGGAGAGGAACAGGCAAAGTCAGAACGTGCCTGATGTCAGTGTGTCTCAACAGGCTGACAATGGTAGTATCATGCAGCTAGCATAATCCATGGACACAGTAGTCCTATCACCAGCATTAACAGCTGAGGTAACAGTCTCTTCTCTTGCAGCTGTGAGGACTGCAGAGGACCAGCATAAACCTCCAGCATCACCTCTGTGTTGCAAAGGACATGCCATCCATGTCAGCCACACACAACAATGCAGACAGCATCAGAAGGTTGAACCTTCATTGATATAGGCACACACATCATTGGGAAAAGGCATGTTGGTGGACAAAAGCCAAGAATGCTCTATGATGTAGGTGTCTCCTTTGGCATTGATCAGCAAATATCTACAGCTATGATCCAGGCATAGACAGTTGCTAATCAGACCATGTCAGGGCTGATCAGTGTGCAGCATGGCCTGCATGAAGACCTTCAGACATTGCAGGGAATGTAGACAATGGAAACCCACTTTGCAGCCATTAGTGTATTTCAGTGACTATGCAGAACCATCTGTCATGGTTGAGGTAGGTGATGGTTGTGCATTGCAGAAGGCACATACTGATCCTGAAATGGACAAATGGACCATGACAACCTCCACATGGATGCTCAGATGGATGTGGCTGATGCTTATCTGGCTCCACTGTGGTGCTGCAGCCCTAGCAGTCGACATTCACTGTACATAGCTGACACTCCTCTAGTTCCACTGTGGGCACTCCATTAGGTATCCCACTCATGTCATTGCAGTTCAACAACAGCCCATTTTCCTGTAGATGTTCCATAGATGACATATGTGCCAAACCATGTCATACTAGATGCCATCCTTCTGCCAGAAACACACATCAAGAGCCAATGCAACATTCTCAGATGCACAACTGATGTACTAAACCATCACCTGGTCCAGATGTCTTCCAATCTGACCCTCACAGTCACATGCTTCACCTTGCCAACATTCCACCCAT
Source organism: Protopterus annectens (assembly GCF_019279795.1). NCBI lineage: Eukaryota > Metazoa > Chordata > Ceratodontiformes > Protopteridae > Protopterus > Protopterus annectens. The sequence continues at coordinate 1,477,337,776 of NC_056728.1, read as the reverse complement.
GGGTGCTCCACCTCATTACCTGAAGACATGATCTCTGATATTCCACAACTTCCTATTGGTGTACATGCTGACTACACTTACCACCCATGATCTTTCCACCTGTGATAGCCTTGCTGTACAATGCTGCTGCTGTGCCCCATTCACTTGTGCAAATAAAAATTATTGTGGTCTATCTATCCCTTTAACTCGCTTGGGTAAAATAATATTTGATACTCAGTGTTGCCTGTCAATGCATTACAATATGTTATCTGGGTGTATAAATGCATGCATCAGTTCATTTCTTTATGTGTCATGTCTTGGCCCATATTTGGGGAACAAATGCTGTCTTTTTGCCAGTGCAAATACTTATTATATCTGCCTCTGCCTTTCATAGGGGCACAATGCAGTCTCACGGTCATCTGACACCTTACTTGACTCTTCTTCTTCTGCTGTGGGTAGAAGAAAATCAGATAGATCCATTTTCTCTCTTTGCTGCAATAGTTTTCACAGTACCATGTTGTGTAGCATGACAAACAAATGAAATATCTTACTGCAGTTCTACACTGCCTACTGCAGTAGAGCACCAGATGGATACAGGACATAGAAGTGGGACTTGAACACTTTGATTACGCATTCAACAATGTTCTATCCCTGAGCCAGCAGGTTCTTGATCTTTACAATTAGGACTGCAGAGGGGGCTATCCAGCCATGGATCCAAGACAATATGCAGCATCACCGGCAACAAAAGCAGCAAGCACAAGTATGAATGGTCTGCTGCCTGTGTTACTGGCACCAGAGTTTCATAGCCACTATAGTTCGCATTGTGTTTGTCTGTCATCTAAAACACCTTGTGGAAAGTTTGCCCACTTGAAAATCTGGTGTAGGTCAAACATGCTAGGTTTGTCAGAACTGCATGCAGACAAATTATATATAATATCTTTTGGACTGTGCATCACCTGGCAGTTGATGGTGTGCATGCCATTCAATTCAATATACCAGATGCCACTTGAAGTAGGTGGGACCTTGGCAGCAATACAGATACAGCCCATGGCCCCCAGAAAGTTATGGAAATTGGCTGTTTAATAAAATCCATGCTTAATGGTGATTCTCTCATCTGCTGTATGTGAAATCCTTATATGCTCTACTACATGAGACTGAATTACAATCAGTCTTAGGCCTGAGTTAATGTTACACAAGCCTTCATATCTACTGAGACAGGAAGTCCACATATCCCTCTTGATCCTGTGTGGTGATGGTACATGATTACTAGCCCATGTGTAATGTCCTTGTCCACAGAGTAACAGTGAATCATTTCCCAGTCATGTCATGGTGATATTTCAACCTTTGATGTTTTGAGGGCAGCCTTCTGGAACATCAAGTACACAGGTTAACAAAACAGGCATAACTTGTGTTGACCAGCTAATGCAGATGGCACTTCTGTCACGTTAGCACAAGATCCATACCTTTTCTCCGAGAAATAGTGGCGGCTGTGTCAGATAATCGCTGCTCCTTTTGATGAAATTTTATATGCTTTAATATTTATTATCTGAGTTTAACATGTTCTTATATAGTATATATTGCCTTTGTATTTTTATACCAGACACACGTTTATCTTATTTTTTATGGACTTCATAGATAAATATTTTGTATTGTTTGTGTTGGTTGCTTTGATGATATGCATAATGCTTTGCAGCTAAACTTGGCATATTAATTTGAACATCAGGCCTCATAAAGTCTTGTTATAGAAGAAAAGACTTGACTGAGGTTTTGTGGTATTAAACATAGCTGTCTTCAGAGTGGATGTTTTTCTTTTCTTTTTACTTTTATATACTTCTTCTTAGATGAGAAATTTGTTCTCTAAAAATGTATATTTCATACTTGTTCCACTTTGCATAAAGAATAGAGTAAAAGTTAAAGACTTTGTGTATATCTCCCGAACAAGAGGGAAAAAACAGAATGGGTTTACAGTTAAAATATTATGACATATAATTAATTCAAGTCTTTCAGTAGGTAACTGATGCTAACAGAATGTTTTGCTTGATGCCTTACAAATCAGTCTCCAGTAGCAGAATAGCTATCAAGCTGTCGGTGGGAGGAATGGAGTAGAATATTCCTTTAGTCGGTGAGAAGATGGCTGACAGCTGTGAAACAAGTAGTATTAGCCAGCATTGGCCATAGATGTGCTGCATTAAGGAATGGCTGAAATCAATGAGGTACCTCAGGATTCAATGATGGGGTCTGTGGTCTTCACCGCAGTGTTATCAAGCATACTAGGGACCCTAGAGAATATGGCCAAACTGTTCTCAGATTACACCAAGGTAAGGGATAGTGTAAGATGTGAGGACCAGAATTAGGCAGTGTATGTAAAGGCTAAATCCTCTGATTACAAAAATGACACTGGAACTTTAACTTTTAAAATGTAAGTTGCTTCACTACAGCAAAAAATACTATATGTGCCGAGCGTAACTAAACTGGGAAAGAAAAGACAACAAGATCCTTGCTACTGCAGCTAAGAGCCAATAAATATTGACTGAGAAATCTGCAATGAAAGCTTACTGGGATGTAGGACTACATCCTGTGAGGAAGCAACATCAGACACACAGAGGTGATGATTCATTGTATATACAATGGAGTAACCACCTGGACTATTCTGTGAATTTCTGTAAAACATCATATAGTAAGAAGAGAGGGCACAGAGAAGGATGACTGGGGTGATAAGTGAAATGAATGACTAACATTTTTAGGAAAACTTGGAAAGACTAGGGATTCCTTGCTTCAAAATTAGGAAGCATACTTTTAACATGACTGATATGCAGAAGTTGCTGATGATAAGGAGGTGGAATAGAAGTGTATAAGTGGTATAGAACTGGAGTACATTCTGGAGACAAACTTCATTTTAGATCTGAGGTAGAATGAACAGATTTTTCACAGAGCAGATGGTGAATGTAAAGAATGCTCTTTCTAAACAATGTTAAACAACTGGCAAATAAAGGAAATCAGAAACACTAGTCACAGAAACTTAGCTGTCCATCTAAAAAATATGAAGGAGGATTTTGTCACATATTTCTCTTTTGAATTTCCTCAGTTGACTACTATCATCTTCTTTACGAATCTGCTCATCCCCCATTTACCCATTTCTTGTCGCCTGGTTTTCTTCCATAACTGAGTGGTGCAGCATATTCTGACAAAGGGTGGTACCCCCAGTCTTGTCCTCTATGTGGGTGTTACACGTGGTCAGGATGAGTGAGACACACATTTACATTTGCAGGAATGTTTTCATCCTTGGCACCATCAAGGCATACACAGATGTCAACATACATCTTATCTGTCCTGCATTTCATGGAACACCCTTGCTTTTTCCTCATATCTTCGTTCTATTCCTCATAACATGTTTGATTTTCTGGAAAATCACTGACTATTACAGTCAGGCAATAATGTCTGTCATTAAAGTTTCTTACTTGCTACTGTTCAAAAAATGCATGCTGATGCAAAATCTATTCACTTTTTCAATGAATTAGAGTAAAAAAATGTCCCTAATTTTTGATCTTTGGTCTCCCATTATTTTTGCTTTTGTCCAGAATTCTTGGATAAAGACGTTAAGAGTTATGGATATCAGTAAAATACATGTGCATGCACATGTACCACAAACATCCTCAAGGCTGTTTCTTGATCTTATGGTAGAGCTGTTACTACACTTGATATTCAAAAGGCATCAGTGCAATTCTGAAACTGGCACATCTTCTTCTCACAAAATTTGACAGTGTTAGTTATTCTGACCATTTGCCATCTCTCTATTCTAGTTGTTCTTTCACTGAACCCATGATGCCAACACTGTGGTTGTGCAGCTTCCATCTATGCCTTTTTGGCCAGCTTTTATGAAGGCAGTTATGCTTTCTCTACTTATTCAAATATAAAGCCATAATAGCTTAAAAAAAGTGATGGATTATGTCATGGCAATTCCTTTTCATAACTTTACTTGTCATAACACACACACACACACACACACACACACACACACACACACACACACACACACACACACACACACACTGGCACTATCACATATTTCTAAAACACTATCTCTAATGTCATTTAAAAATATTTCTTAAAGTCACCTATTTGATAAATTTGCTTGCAAGTATTTCTACCTAACATTAGCAATGTATTAAATTATATTGACAAAAAAAATTTTGAAATTAGCACAAGAAATCTATTGCATTCATATTGTGAACTGCCTATTCATCCATTTCATTCCAGTTTACTACTGATCCTGTTTTATTTACCCCTTATGTTGCTTTTGTATTGCTATACCTGTTGTTTACTCATATATACAATCTATTAATGGACTCTCTCTTTAATTATCATGTAATGACCAGCCTGTAATTAACATATAACCTGTAAGGAAAGTTTTATATGCCAAATTAAAAAAAATGTTTAATGAATTTTCTAGTAACTCTATCTTTTTTTTTTTTACTTTTAAATTATTTTTGTCTCACATTTTATTATATAAATTGATTAGATTTGATAGTCTCTGTTTTTTGTTTTTTACTTTTGAGAAAGATAGCCTAAATGCCTGTAGTTGCTGTTAAATTTCCTTGTAAATTATGAATAAAATTTTTTAGTTGTTTTAATCAAAATACAATATACTTTTTGACCTGTACTGAAAGAAATTGTTAGTCTCTTATTTCACCTTTCTGAACTTACTGAAAAGATAGCTTATATGCCTGTTTTTTTTGGTGTCTTAATTCCTATGTAATTTTAAATGCCTTTTGTTTGTGTTGTCTTAATTACCTATACTTTGAATGTATTTTTTGTTATTCGCATTAGATAGTGGATAGGATACTTCTGAGTTTGCCATTGTATATACATGTTTTGCATCATCTGCACCCAACGGTAGCTCACAATGGACCATTTTGTCACAAACTATCTACCTATACTAGACAGGCAATGAAAGATACAAGCAGAACAATCAAACACAGTTGAATATCTAAATAAATAAATACATTGAGAGGTTTTTATTAAATTATATGTACTCCTTCATTCAGTATTCAAAAGATAAACTATCTAGATGTTTTACAGTCTAGATAGTTAAAAAAGAAAACAATGTGCCCCAGGATTCAATAGACTCCATGTAGGCTGTGTATACCCTACACTGTGTGTATCCATGTACACAGCTGTGAAATGTTGTCGGTAGGGTGTAATGCATATTCATAATGTGCATCGCGTGTAAGTGAGGTTTTGCAGTGCATCCCAGTTGCATTGGCCACGAAACCTCATAGAAGAACACAGATAATGAATGTGTGTAAGCACCAACAGTCCACCCCCATCATGCACCTTCAGAAGAGCATGAAGTCCTAAACAAAAATCCATCCATCCTGAATGACTATCTGAAAACCAAATATCTTATACCATCTTTTCTGTTTTGTTTTTTTCTTTCAGTTTTACCCCATTATTGAGGGGTGAGCTGCTGCAGTTGCTGACATTTACGGAGTTTGCTCAGAGGGACCACCAACACATCAGACATAACCCAGACATCTAAAAATAGAAACAGGATGCTTTCAATTAATATCACTGCAAATGTCTGTGTATTGTGCAAGTTCTGTAAGAGTAGCTGCACTATGCTCATACCATGAAGTTAACAAAGACTACTAAAACTACATTGATCATGTCACTACCCTTTTGCTGACATGCTTTAAGTGTTGGACTAGAGTGCAGGTGGTCCTGGGTTCTTATCCAGGCAATAGAAACTTTTCTTATCATGGTGTGACATTGCAGCTTATCCAAATAAAGTGGTACTGTAAGGAAATAACTGTGGCATTGAATTGACTGATTGTTTTTGCCACTATATTTGAAAAAGGTGCATGCTGCTTAGCATCTTGCAAATGTTGTTATGTGAGATGGTAAGTGGCGAGCACCATTTTCAAATTAATCAGAATCCTGACAGTGCGCACTCTCAATAAGTGGAACTGGCAGGAAAGCATGGTCTTTAAAGGGTAATTACCTGGAATTGCACTTCATACATTGAGGTTTAATTTGTACAGGAATGTCTGGTGCAGCTGAAGGTGTGTGATTTAGAGCACAGCACAGGGGTGTCCAGGAGTCCAAGGTTTTTACTGGGCTCCTGATTATGGATCATGGCCCCTACCTGTTGTAGGAAGACTATACTGCACCCAATACAAACAGAAGGCTGGGACAGTTTGTCAAGGGCACTTACCAGTGTGACTGGTATCCCCCACTGTCACCACTGTAATGACCTGTGTAGGAGAAAGAGGGATAACATTGATCAGTGGATCAGGGATTGCCAGGCGGGGAACACCCTGGTGATGTATAAGAATGATTTGCATGTATTACCTGAAAATACTTAAGCTGGCTATGGTAAACACTGTTATTCATAATGCTTTTTCTTTTTCCTTTTTTACAGCTGCAGAAGAGAGGGCCTCAGATGTGAGGTTCCATGCTAGGCAGCTGGAGAGGATAAGAGAAGCATATGGCAAGTAAGAATAATTATATAAAGCACTCTTATTGCAACCTTAATATTTATAGATGGATTAGTTGATACATCAGACTTTGTTATGTATTTGGAAATGTAAATCTGCACAGTAGCTTTCAATACTAATTTTATCTGCTGAAAACCCAGATTTTAGAATCATTGCTTTGCTCTGGTCATTGCTTCATTCATGGTTGTCTGGCCAGTACTTTATATTGAAGTCAATATATAAATGAGTGTCAAAATGTTATGTTAACTCACATTGTATGCGGCTATCCATGTGTGTAATAGCAAAATTTGAAATATGTTCCTAATTATGGGTTCTTGTACATCCAATATTTTGTGATATGTCAAAATATCTTGTTCTAAAAGTGGAGAGGTATGATCTGAAACACAAAGCAACAGTTGCACATTCCCAGATAACAGTGACAATGAGTCTATAAAGTGTAAACCAAAAGATAGTTTGCATTATGTTGTATTCCAATGGAAAAAATACAATATTACAGAGGACACTGCTTATAGCTTGAAATACCACACTATCCAAACATAAAAATTATCTGATTGCAATACTGTGTTAGCTTTTCATCAATAGATATACAGTACTGTAATTTAATCATCATTATAGCATTTGAAGAGCAGAACTGCAGACCTGTGGCTGCAATGGTCTGCTGTCATGTTTAAGCACTGTACATGTAGTCCAATTAATACAGGGATTTATTAGCAGGTATTATTGTTTAAAGTAGACTGCAACAGAATGCAATAAAAGTTATTTTTGAAACCTTGTTGCATAATGTGTGAAGTTGTTAATGTTCTACTTTTTTGTCTCATCCCACCCCATATGTTCTTTTTGTTATTTCTGGATTACTTGTTTTTATGTCATTCTTCTTATTATTATAATATTATTTATTTAATCATAGTTCACCTTGTTATATCACTTTTTTATTATTACTTATGTTTTGTTTATTGTCTATAATTGTATCTTCTGTTTATGTTACATTTTCATTATGTATCATTCTGTTTGTGTTAATATTATTCAGCCTTTGTTATAATGTTTGTTATATATTTCTTTCTTTTTGTAAATTCTTTGGTTACTTTTGTTTCATGTTTTACACATTTTTGTTCTTGTTTTTTCTTTACATTATTACTATAGCATAGTAGGTCGGTTCCTGGTGATCCCCTTTTGCTCACTCCACTGGCTGCAGCACCAACACTCAGCACTTCTGGGATGCCATCTGGTGACCCCCCACTGCTCCTGCCCTACCTGGATCCTCAATTAGATCTCCCCCAGAGGCCAGGCGTGTGGTCCCTTCTGGGAGCAGATTCAGAAGGGGTGCATACATCACCTATGTGGAGTTGCCAGATGTGGTGCATAGGGTTCTGCACCAAACTGTGGGCACATGCCTACATTGGATGGATAACACACTTTCCATCCTTGTATGGCAGACTGGCTGTAGGCCAAGACATCAGTCACTCCAGCCACTGGCACAGTGAAGGAACAATGCTGACAGTCCAATGTGCTGAAGACTTGAGTCACACTGTTATCATGCTGACATCCATGGGACCTTGATTCCCCCTCCCCATCCCAGCCAAGGTATTCACCCCCCTCTTGTGTCCTTCACCAACCTTGTCCTCGTCTTGTATGTCTTGTCTGTCTGCAAATGCTTCTTTATTTTCCCAATTTACCTGCTCCAGACTTGACTATGTCCCTCCCCAACATTCCACTATCATCTTTGAAAAAAAATAAAAAGGTCACCTCTCCCAAAGATATATATATATATATATATATATATATATATATATATATATATATATATATATATATATATATATATCATCCCATACATAGCTCTCCATTTCTTACGTGTGTCTACTTGACTCAACTAATTTGGTCCAGTTAGCTTCACAATGCAATTGGCTTCAGAATGCAATTATGTTGTCAACCCTCTCTCTGAAGGTGACAGTCCAAATACAGCTAACAATGTGTACTTGTGCCCAGTTGTTACTGTTGGAGAAATGGGTAGCTATGGTTCTTCCCTACACCCTTACTGCACATTTCCTTCACTTTGTTCCTCCCTACTTGCTCCCCATTTAACTACTGTCCTATCATCCACTTTTTTTCTTTAAAGAATTAGTGCCCGATGGTGTGTAATGTACACCATTGCTAAACAATGTTAAGTGCCAGTACTATAAGTGAATATATTTAACACTATAGTACACACTTGTAAAAGTTTTGGTGATACCCTATTTTGAACCTAGTAGCATTGGAATTCAACAGCAATGCATTAACCTATTAAGCCACATAGTTAATTAATGAGGGTCTGTATTCTAAACAATGAATACAAATTGTCATATATTACCATTTAAGTGCTTTTATGCAATGCTGTGTGGCACACAGCACCTCTTAGCAACTCTGAGAAAATATTAGTTTGATATTATGCAGTTTCTTTACATAGTAGCTGTAAAATGCATTTGGGGACATGTAGAAATGTATGTGAGGACATGTGCAGAAATGCATGTAGGAACACGTGAAGAGCATTAGACTGAAGTGTAGCTGGCCCAGGGTATACAGACTTTTTTTCTAATATTGTGAGATTCCAGCTAACACAAATGAAATCACCTTGGGACTACACTTTTTGGAAGTTAAGTTTGTATAGATTTCCAAAAGGTGCGCATTGATTAGCATCATGAAAACCAATTTAGTTATTTTAATGTCTTTGCTGTGCTAAGTGGAACATACATTTCCAAATGAATCACAATTTCTACAGTGCTCACTCTTGGTAAGTGGTACTAGCGGGAAACACATGCTGTTTCACGTGTAATGATTTATGACCTGTTACAAATTAACAGAACAATCGCTCTGCTGTCTCTGTCAAATCTTCCCCCTTTATTATGAATTATGCTTTGTTTGTGGGCTGGTGCACACCTTGCAGCAACTTGCAGAATGGATAACACATATAAAATGGAAGCCAGTACCATAGGCTTCAAAACAAAGGAAAATATCACTGTTTTAATACACAGGGCCACAGAGCAAGTTATCAACTATTTTCTACAATAATCAATATGAACTGTTAATTGGTATGTACCAATATATATATATATATATATATATATATATATATATATATATATATATATATATATACACACACACATATATACTCGTTGCTTCATTAACACTAATGTGGTATGTGGTCATGGTTTAGCTCACTAAAACATTATCACACTTCACATTTTGGGTCCAGATGGTACCAGGTTCAAAAGTAGCATCATGTAATTAATTTTCTTGTTTCTTTGTATATGTGTTGGCATTTTTAAAGCAACATATTTTCTAGCATTTCAGTGTTTATGTGCAATGCTCAAAATCAACTGGAAAATGATAAAATAAGTAAATATGCTTCTTTATGCCATTGTAGCATGATGCTGCACATCGCACACCATCAGACAATACTCCTTTAAAGAAAAGAAATGGGGAAAAGAGCAAAGTGGTGACATGGGGAGCAAGCAGAGGAAAAAGAAAGTGAATGGAAGGTAAGAATGTGCAGGAAGGGTATAGGAAAGAGCTATAGCTAGCCTTTTCATCAACAGTAACAACTGGGCACATGTACCTCCAGCGAGAGAGGTGACAACAACATAGCTATGTTGTGAAGCCATTTCGACTAAATTAGGTTGTGTCAAGTAGACACATAAGCAAAATGGAGAGCTATGTATGAGATGATTTTTTTAGGGACAGGTACCATTTTTTTATTTTTAAAGGAGAGAGTGGAATGTGTTGGAAGGGATATAGGTAAGTCTTGGGCAAGCCGGTTGGGAAGCTGAGGCAGCATTTGGAGACAGACAAGACATATAAGATAAGGACAGGGTCGGTGAAGGACACAAGTGGATGGAGAACACCTTGGTTGGGGTGAGGGTGGGAGAATCATGAGCCTATGGATGTCATGTTTGATGACAGTGAGAATCAAATCACCACCCAATGGACGGTCATCACTGTCACCTCACTGTGCCAATGGCTACTGTGTCTGATGTCTGTGTTACCTTGTGTTATTAGGTATGATGATGAATAGCAGTGTCTACACTCAGTGCAGCTGTGTACAAACCTGGTATTTCAGCTCAAGTGACAAAATACCCCCCTGCCTCTGCTCCCAGAAGGAACCACAGGTCTATTGTCTGGGGCAGAACTACCTGAGGGTGCTGGCAGGGCAGGGACTGCAGGGGGGTGCCACCAGGCTGCAGCCCAGAGATGTTGGGCCTTAGCGCTGTAGCTAGTGGAGGGAGTGTAGACATTCCAGGTGAACTTTCCTACTCTGCCATGCTGTAGTAATAAGAACTAAAATCAAAATCCAAAACTGAAATAAACATAACACAAAATAATGCACAAACTAGCATTTGCATAAAAACACATAATTAATGCAAAGTAAGCATTATAATGGAAATTATGATTAGATACATAATATAATAACAATTAAAAAAAACAAGAAAGAAAATAAAAAGACATGGGATTGGGTGAGAAAAAAAGAACATTAGTAACTGCATAGATAATATAGAAAGCTTTCTACAAATAATGTACTATATTCTATTACATTTTACATAACAATAAAAATGCTAATTAATACCTTTATTACACTGAATACTACCCTGTTGCTAACACAGACATACTATACTACAGATTAGATTGCATCCAGCAATCGTGCATGGTTGCATACATTGAACGTATGCATGTTGCATGGTTATGCAGGCCATCTGAGGCACAGGTATAAAGGTCTGCACTTCCACTGCTATCATTATGAATACATACCACTACTCAATATTATTCATGACAAGCTAAAACATTATTCTAAAGAGCTACCCTTAAATTAGAGGAGTGTGTTATTTGACCTCACAAGCAGTGACTAATGTAATACTGTACTTTCCATTTGGATTACATTTTTATAGATACAGGTTCACTGCTATAATGATAACAATCTGCAGAATGGTCTTGCTGTCCTTGGTGTATAGGTCATAATTACATTGCAATATTTATGCAACTTAAACATGTACTGAATAGTTTGGAAGTGTGGTTTACTAAATGACAACCTCTGTGTACTCTGTAATACTGGACTGTTGTTTTACTAAACATACTAATGCATTCTCAATATTGCATTAAAATGGACAGTTGCATACTCAAAGTGATACAAGTCTTTATAACAATAAGCTGTATTTACTCATAATTCTAAAATGCCAGTACTGTTTTGAAGCATACATACCACTTGCGTCTCTCATCCTTCCCAATATTCCCTCAAAGGCTAGTGCATTTAGTTTTCTCTCCGCATTAGCTGTGGGAAAAAATTAAACACATTAAGATCAGCAATCAGAAATAGATCCAGCTGCTTCACCATTCAAGCAGTGCCTGTTAGTGATACTCACACATCTGTTCTACATTCATCAGTCCAACATTCAAGGGTATCCCTCTTTCTCATGCTGAGGTCTTAATAGTGATTTCTACAGTGTTTGCTAGTGTGGCGGATACTAGTAACACTGGGCAAATCCACTCTATCCCATGTATCTGATTTGTAATCTGATCCATGATAGTGCTCTTGAAACCACCGGGGACCATAATCATTCACTAGGTGTCCAACAAACACTTTGGACTCCTGCACACCCCACCTTTGAGAATGAAATCTCAGAACTTCACCCTGAATGCCAGCTTTCTGTAATGCAGATGAGCACCAATGTACAATGTGTTTTCCCCACCAATTACAGTTATAATAGATACTGAGAATGCAGAACATTGCAATATGTGACATTTGAAAATGGGTGCTCTGCTTACCATCGTGCAAGCAGAGGCGATATTTTGCACAAAGCTAAATAAGCCAAATATATGAAACAATACAGATAATACAAAAACTGCACAACTGACATAATAGGACTGTCTCATCCATCAAGACAATAATTATTACATAGGAAATACTGTGTTAACTACTATAAGTTTTCCTGTTAAGTGGGACACCATTAAATACGACAGAATTCTGTGGTATTAGAACCCTGGACCTTAGATATGACAGTCCTACACCTATAGTTGTTCCCACAACAAAAATGAAGATATAACTGTCTACAATTAATTGAATTGCTAGCTATTACAAGGACACATTACAAAAAAAAAAAAAAAAAAACAAGGCTGCAATACTTGCATTCGAACCCAGGACCATGTGAACTTAAAAATGACTCAACTCCTTGCACCACAGGAGAAGTTTCACAGTTTGCGGCTACATTTGTATTCATTGTAAGGTTCATACAGGCTCAATATATGACAATATAATGATAACATGCAGAAAAAGAAATCAGTTTGATATATACAGTCCAATTTGTTAGTACACAAGGAATATGCCTACATGCCTGCATACATGTGCAATCTAGAGAAACATGCAACATAGATTCAGAGGAATGCATGATTGCCTTAAGCTGTTGTTCTCATGTACACCACAGTAGCAAGTAGTAACAGTCATTCAGCACACAAGCAACTTCAACAGGGAATGTACATTTATAATGAAACAGTACATGCTAGATGTACAATTAGGTAAATGTTCAACTTGGAAAATACTTCACTTACTACTTAAACAGGCTGTTATTATTATTGTTTTCAAATATACAACATTGTCCTAACATGCTGTATTCCTTGGTCAGTTAGTAATCATTTGACCAGTGCTGTGGTACAGAGTGTGTGTTAAATCAATTCCATATAATTGCCTTTACAATGTTTAAGGTTATTAAATGAGAATATGTTATGCAAAACAAATACAACAATCCAGTCCAGGATAAGAAAAAGAGTTTAATACATTCTAGCGCCTCGGCATCTGCTGCCTTCAATGGAATATAGAACCATACTCAAGTCACACTATATATACAGCCAGATACATCTATTAAACAATAAATTACATCATTAAATAATTAAATGAATACTTTCCAATTACAACAAGCTATCATGCCATCGGGATTTAAAGTTCCAAATTTTAAAATAAGCAAGGTTTCCTTATATAAGAGCCTGTCTTTAACATCATAATAGCTATTTTTATCTACTTTATCTAAAATAGTGCCTTGCAAGCCATTTGGGTTACCCTTATGACATTTTTAAAAGTGTTGTACAACTGGGCTTTCAAGCATACATTTTGTTATATCTCTTACATGTTCCTGTACACGAAGCTTGAAAGCCCTTTTACTTTTCCCTATATAAAACTTGTAGCATGGACACTTTAGTGCATAAATAATACATTCAGTGGTACAGCAAAAATCCGATGATACATTATATTAATTAAATAAATAAATAATAAATAATAAAGAGAATATGTTATGCAGTTGGCAAATAAGCAAAGCCATGTTGGCTAGCATAAACAGGCATCAACTGTTATTTTGTGGGTGGAGAGCAAAGGCATCCACCCCTGTGTCAACCTGTCAGATATCCTCTAGACCAAATATCTGGAGCAGTTTGGAGATTGGGCGCATATGGGATTAATGTTAACTGGCAGGTTTGCCAGGACACAAGTGGCAGATGATAAACATGCTGTTCAATATGACTTGGCAGTTTAAGTTGTACATCTCAGGGTTAATGTAGACCCTATCATGTCCCTCCTTTCTTGTTGTCATGTGTACATGACTCCAATGTAAGGCACGCATTAATTTAGGATAACGTAATACATGATACAATTGTAGCATTCCTCTAAAAGTATACTCAGAACTAATGTTTAAATTTGTCACGTTGCAGCATACCATGCAGTGATGCTTTGAAAATTTAATTGGTGATGTCCTGCTATGGCACAAACTAGAGTGGACTGTTATGTTGGGTGGGGGATTCAATAAATAATAATTTGCTCTTGTTCTCTTAGTTTTGTAACCACCTTTGTTATTTACTGCACGTTGTTGAATCTTTACAGCTTAATCCACTGATGAGCTTTAGGAGACTTCCTTTACTGCATTATTTGTAAAACAATGTTTACTTATGTGATCCTTATATGTGTTATCATTATTTTGTCTTTTAGTAAACAAGATGCCCCATAGAAGCAGACCACCATTCTCTGAGACTGAAAATGAATTGATTATAGATGCACTCAAACAACACCATGAGGTCCTTTTTTAAGAGAGCAGGCAAGAATGGCTGAACGTGTGGAACTCTGTGATGACCTTGTCCAAAAAATCAACAGGGTGAGCTGACAGAGTTGCATGTATGAACAGGTGTGTCACAGAGCTACTGACATGATACATGCAGCCAGGAGGCATGCAGCTGAAATGGCATGCTATCGTGAGGTCACCAGTGTTAGGCCTGCAGCAGAGGAGTCCCTCAGCATCACTGAAGAATTCCTGACAAATAGTGACACTCAGGAAAGCTCCCAGCAGTCCAAAACTCAGTATGTCCTTGACATTGGTGCCACTCCCGCTACTCAACAGGAGTGTCCAAGTAGGCTGTGCTAGATCATCAGCAGAATACGGTTGCAGCCATTCTGTAATAGTGTATATATATTTTTAATGTGTGGCAGGTTACATTTTTGGTGGGGTGTAATTAAGATAGCTGCAGTGTTCATTTCCTTTAACTGCCACAGAGGAATTCCTGGCGCACATCTCCACACAGGACAGCTCCCACTAACCCTTGAACCAATATGTTCTGGATGTGAGAGCCACTCCTGCATAACATGTGGGTCTGCCAGGTATGCTTTGTTAAATCATCATTAAAATAGTGCTGCATTGTGTCATAAGTGTATAGAGTTATGTCAAGCTGTATGTTTGTTGGTTGGTGGCATTTGAGATAGCTACAGTTTTATGCTCATTTAAAGGATGTTAGACACATTCCTGATAACATTTATTTGAGCGTGCATATAGATCAGTAAACGTGTTATGCCCTGTTATACAGTTAAATGTGTGGTGCTTTTGCCATTATGCCTTCCTTTACTTTTCCTAGGAATTTCAGGGATTCACCAGGCAAGGGCTGCAGCTGTTGGTGAGTGGACTAAGTTTTTGTCTGTACTATATATATATATATATATATATATATATATATATATATATATATATATATATATATATATATATATATATATCCCCACTTACATATCTGCTATACTGTCTTCTCAGGCCTGCTGTATGTATTGCAGTACTGTTTGTATACCTGTCCACTGCACAGATTTTTGCAGAATGTCAAGGTTTTGTCTTCATTGTTCTGGCCTGTATTTAAAATCATAGTAATTGACAGGCAGATTACTGTGAAGTCAGTAATGACAGCAAACATTAAATAATATGACACAGATCTCACATTTAAACTGCATACCCTTCAGATATGTCATGGTGAAGCAAATCCTGTCATCCTATCAGCTGTATAGGTTTGTAAGAGCATATTATGTCACATTTGTCCCTATTCTTTAACCTCTGTACAACCACTATTTATTGCTTTGTCTGGACTTAACTACTATAAGACATTGGTAGTTTTATACATCTATAATAGTGACAGCAGTATGTATTGCAGCATAGTAGTGCAGGTATTAATGTTGTCCTGTTTTTCTTTTTATCACAGGTAAACATGGAAGCAGTTCTGTGCCCCCTCCTCCAGCTGTTGTCAGTGTCTCATTAGAGTATGATGATGATGGTGGCCAAAGTGAGGCAGATTTGGGGGTTGCAGAGGCTGCATCTGACACAGAAATTGACATCCAGTACCCACACTCAGGATTTCCAGATGTAGCCACTATGCATTCACATACCCTGTCCACTGAGGCCACAGATATTGGACAATTGGTGGGCGAACACATAGACCAGGTAGTGTGGCTACCACAGCTTCAGTACATGTTGGCACTGTTTGTAGCCAAACTGTTGGTGAGGTGCCAAGCAGGCGGATTTATGGGGGTGGTTGTCAGAAGCTTGTGGTCCCTCCACCATCTAGTGCAGATGTCTCTTCCTGTGTCACTCTACATATGTTTAGGGCCATAATGGAGGCACAGGTATGTTCAGAACATCACTCCAGAAAGAATGCTCAAGGTTCTAGATGTGGCACAGTCTGACATCTGTGACTCACTGCACTGTGTTATTGATGACCTAGATCAGTTCAATGACCTGTATGAACAGGATGTCTCCATGAGTGAGCGCAGAGTATCTATCATAGAATGTGCATTGTCTGCAATGGAACATCTACAGGGAGGGGAACGTCAATCTCATGGGCGTAGGTCAGCAACTACATCTGCTGAAGCCAACAGGGCCATGCCCGATCAATCTCCCATAGTGGCAGTACATCCACTGTTCCATCAGAGAATGTGCTGCCCACACACAGATGTACAGGCCATGAGGTTGTGGTCCTAGGCATTCCCGTGAAGGGAGGATGTCCACCAGATATCATTCACCCTCAGGTAGTAGTACACCATCTCACCTTGGGCTTGGAGGTGCCAGTGCAATTCCCAGCATAGCAAGTTCTCGTGATTCAGGATGAAGATGATGAACCATCAGCTCTACCATGCATGGCTCACAGTTGTCTGACATACAGACATGTAGGGCTAGCACTGAGCTTGGCTGTGATCATGGAGACACTCACACATGAATGTCACATTGAGGGCACCTACTGACACACACACACTACATTTTCATGTTCCCTGTTGGCTTCTGCCCTTACTGACTCACACACATACACACACTCACTAACCTGCACCCCCACAAACCATCCTGTGGAAGTGATGACTGTGCCACATCTCTGTTGTCTATCTTCTGGCTTCAGGTATATTAAAGTTATGTGTCTGATGCCCAGGGTGATTATCTAAATTAATATGTATTTTATATCTCCATTTGTGCTGTTGGCCTGATAATTGTAAATGTCAGTTATATTGTTGTTAGTCAGTTAGACAGTTTTTAGTATAATAATTGCTCTACTTTCTAGTTGATGCTTTTGTAAGGCTTGCAAAGTCAGTCACTGATATTTGTCTCATTAATATATCTAACCTTCTCTTTAAAGATTGTTTAGTGCTAACTTATTTGTGCACATCCAAAGTCAACCCATCAGATTCTGAGCTCTGGATTGTATGTAAGCACTGCAAACAAAATATCAAAGCAGTAATACAGTATAATGTTTTGTTTTTTGCATGCACATCACCATAGGTTCTGAGGTTCATAGGCTGTGACAAGGTTATTGGCCTGTTGTGTTTAAAACTATAGCCAATACATCACAATATAATATGCAATGACAAATATAATGCATGGCCATGATTCTTACAGGAAGTACCACCCATGTCCAGTATAGAATCAGCAGTGATCCATGGTAGATAACATTTTCACATCAAGTCAGCCAGCCTGTGCTCAAACAGGTTAATATATGTGCTGTGCTTGGCCTAGATTGGAAGACTAATGCAGAAGAGTGACAATCTTTGAGACATCTATGTGTCTGCCCAGCATGTCCTATGTATGTCATACTGTACATTGAGGTCCCTGGAACAGGTGGCTGTGGTCCCATATGACTTAAGGATGTGCAGCATATTCATCCCATTTGGGACACAGACAGCCATGTAATACATACGTATTCTGCCTCAAAGCTATATATACAGTATGGTTCTATACATACTGACAGCTTCTTCATTCTGCCCACAGAAGCCATATGTTGGAGACCCTCTGATGTTTTATTACTCAGGGATGCCTTAGGTCTGTCACCTTACTGCAGGTGTCTGCGACAATACTTCTCAAAAGGAGGATTATAAACATTAATAAGGATGATGATGGTTGAGTATAGGGGACTGATAAAATTAACTGTCCTTGATGTAATGCCTTTGCTAATTGGATGGCAAATGTAGAATGTCTTTCTCCACACACTACATGCATTTTGCAGTTGACATGCGTTCCAAGCTATTTTGATGCAGAATTTGGGAATACTGTACTCTGGATTATTTTAAATAAGCAGGAACATTTATTAACATAGGGTATGGTGATGCATGTTTGTGCAGTTTTTATAACACCCATGACTTTTTCAGCAGTCGTTAGTGGCACAAAGATGTTTTGCCACATATCCCCTGCTTTGTTTTGGCCTTTTGATAAGTATATGGCAAACAAGAGGGGAGACAGCACTGACACATCTGTTACCACACAGGTGACAGGTCTGCTGCTTGATGTCAGGTCTCCCTCTTTGACTGAGTGTTGTTAGTCTGTTATCACATTTGCACCCCACCTGATAACACATGGTGTGATATTCATCTTAATTAGTTTTTAATTGAGACCAAATGTTGAATTGCATTGAAGGGCCTGGCCAAGTCAAGATAGGATGAGTGCAGAGCCTTGCATATTATCTGTTCACACTCTTGATTCCCCATATGTTTTGCAAGCACAAGCTACCCTTGAGAACAGCTAACTGCAACCGATCTACTGTTTCAAGGTCACCTATGTTCTTTTGTCTGAGATGCATGCAGATTTTATCCATTACCTTAAAGTGAAAGTTGATTTGAGTTATGGGACTACAATTCAAGTTGTATGTTGCCTATCCTCCATTCTGTGGGTGGGAAATGATCATGTATTCCATTTAGTGTGGACAACAACAGTACTCAGACCTTTGTTCAATATGGTGGCTAGTGGAGTAGCTCACTGATGCAGCACATGAGGAACACAGCCCAGAATGTCATCTGGTCCCATGGAGTCTGTGCTGCTAGTATTGGAGAGAACAGTGATAACTTGCTATTTGTAGATGACACATTTTGGAGGTGATGATGTACAGATGTAGTAAGCTACGGGTTGTGAAGGGGACACATTACAGCCACCTTTGTCTGCTATAGCAGATTTAGAATTTACAGTGGGTTAGTGTATGCAATACCATCCAGAATTAAGTACACATAAAAGTAAAAAGGAATACCTAGGCATAGTCTAATTTGCACAGACAGCAGGCAGGTAAAAAAGCTTTAATATAATTTTGACTATTTTGATTGCCTGCTCTCTCTGAAGTCTGTGTGTGTGTACTTTGTTGGATAGTTTATTAAGGAATTCCTACACCCTAAGAGCAGTTTTTATTATTTTGTGCTTTACCATTCGGAATTAGTTCAAAATACATCTGAATGATATATATCAGTTTGCAGATGTAAATGAAAAGAGGCTTATGGTTATCCCTGAATATGTGTCAGAAATTATTATCATGGTTGCTATATGATGCTTTTTCATGGTGTCTCATTGGACTGGGTGTACTGAGGTGAGTGGTTTACAAGAACTGTTTTGTACATGTTGTATTTGTAAACAGCAGCTTCTGTCACTTATTGCAGAATGTAATAATGACAGACATACATTAGTATGGTTTGTATTTCCCAGCAAATCTGTCTTTGAGCATATCAGGCACAGCTGTGTATATACATTTGCTTAGATGTGTACACAGGGCATTAGGGTGCAACTTACTACAGCTGTCAATGTCTTCTGTGGAAACCTGAGCTTGGGCATTGATTATACCATCCCTTAGGAGGGTGTAGTTACCTTGGATGATGTTTTTGAACCTGAGTCCTCCTTTAGGGAGGTGATTAGGTATTCCAAATTCTACACATACTTTTTTATATGGTTGGATTAACAGTGCAGGCACTACAAATATGCCATTACTTTGTTCACTCATATTGTTGAGGAATAGGTCTGACATACTAAAGACCCTTGTGGGGTGGTGCCCTGTTTCTTCCATTGCACTTCAGTTTGCAAAATCCACTTACAGTATGTTTTTCCAAGTGAGTTTATCCTCTTATAATTATCCACTTGAGGCATTATATGCACTGGGTAAAAAAAAAATCATGTCAGCTTGTCTTGCAGGGGAAACAGAGTGAAACTGATAGATGAAGATGGGAGATTTGAACCTGGTATCTGCATAGAGAATGCTTAAAGGAGGGGTATATGCAATCTGAGTGGTATTTTTATGAGAGTAACCCATAGTGTGTACATTTGGAGATCCTTCTTAAGGTGGATTGATAGTTCTGTAATTGATCAGTAAGTCATTTAACTGCTGCTTGTTATGTAACAGAAGGTATGATAGCTAGGTAGAGCTGTTAAGGATCCGATTGTATTGGAAAATAAGTGTACTGCCATTTCCATACATATGAGGGCAAAGTGTTAAGGCACTTGCACATAAACCAGAACAGAGCAGGTAATAACAGTAAAAACACTGTTAAAGCTCAAACTGGTTCCAGAAACACTAACCTTCAAATAGATTCTTCTGCAGTATATAACTTATTTCTATAAAAGCAGATGTCATCCTAATGCCTTAGTCTTTTGGGTACTGCCATGATGGGTTGCCACAGCATATCATCTGCTTCCAGTTCCTCCTTTCCTCTACATCTTGTCCTGTCACACCAAACACCTATAAGTCCTCAGTCACCACATCCATGTACCTTATCTTAGGCCTTCCTATTTTCCTCTTACCTGCCAGCATGCATCTCCAAATATACCCACCATTCCTCTTAAGCACGTGTCTAAAGAAATGCAATATCACCTCTCTAGCCTTGTCTACAAGCCATACAACCAGAGCTGACACTGTAATATCCTAATTACTAATCCTGTCCATCCTCAGCACAACCAATGCAAATCCTAACATCTGGAACTTGCCAGCTCCTGTTATGACTCCTGTATATTTGTCAGTGCCACCGTCTCCAAACCATATAACATAGATGTTCTCAGTTTCCTCTTGTAGACCTTCCCTTTCAGCGTTATTGATGCCCTTATGTCAGAAATTACTCCTGATACTCTTCTACACCCACTCCACTCTGCAAGCATTGTCTTCTTCACCTCCCTTCTACATTCACCATTAATGTGAACTTTTTCTTCAATGTATTTCAAATCATACACCTTCACCAACTGTACTTACTGTAGTCTCATCTCTATCCTCCCTCTCATTCACAGATATATTATTATGTCTCAGTCCTTATGGTATTCATTCCTCTCTTCTGTATAGCATAACTCCACCTCTGCAGGGTCTCCTAAACATGCTCGCTATTGTCAATACAGATTACAATGTCATCTGTAAACATCATAGTCCATGGGGACCCCTGTGTGATCTCCTGTGTCAACCTGTTCATCACCATTGCAAAGCAATTTCATGACGTTTGTGCATAACATAAAAGGAATGTCACTGCTGCCTGTCTTTTATTGCATGAGGTGACATCTACCTGTCTGCCAGGCCAGTGTGTGCCTATACCTGTTGTGAACACTACATATCCAATAATCTGATATAGCTGATGACATCAGCAATGTCTGTTGAAGACATGAGGAGAGTTTACAGTAGCCTGCAGTAAAATGTTCTTTATAATGTCCACCAACAACTGACACCACACAAACACCAGGTTGACTGGAATGAGATTAGAATCCATAGCTATTTAAGCTTACAGACTAGATAACACTTTACTTAATGCATGCACCACAGCACAAGTCTGGCTTTAACAGGATTGCAGCTGATCTTTTAGTAAATGACATCACAGGCCCTATGGGGGGCAAGAGGTTGCAGGACTGCTACAAATGGATGATTTTGCAAGCAGAAATACAATACAAAAACATTACAGTTTCCAAGGAAGTGTTGGATATATATGCCCACTCTTTTTTATCGAGACAGACACACTGAGTTGACTGCAGTGAGATGAGAAACCCTATCTAGGTTTACAAACTAGAGAACACAGTACTTAACTCATGTAACATGGCAAAATTCTGACTTCAGGACTGCAGATGATCTTATAGGATATCTTATAGGAGAAACTTTTACTTGAATCTTTATTCAATTCTACAGTGAGGGTGATAAACCCAGATAAGCGTGGAGGTTTGGTGGTTATGAATGAGTCTGACTATGTTAGGAGGATGGAGAACATCCTTAGATCGGAGTCCTATGGAGAGGTATCCAGGAATGAATTAAACATGGGTAATTCAAGGGTGTCTTCTACTTTAGTGACATGTTTGTCAATGGATCCATAGATTTAGACTTATTGAATTTCATATCTCCACCTTCCTATCATTTTTGGATCACCCAAGATCCATAAGATTCCACTGGATCCACCTATGCGACCCCTAGTAAGTGCTAGGGGAAGTATTACTTATGCTAGCGCCAAAGTGGTGGATACTATATTAAAAAAATACATGTCCAGTGAGCCTCAAATTTCAAAAGATTCTTGGTCTTTCTTATCTAAAATTAACCAAACTACTTACAGTGTGGATAGACATTTTTGACAGTCGATGTGAAAGATCTATATACTTCCATTCCACACTCAGTAGCTTTAGACTGGATTCCAGTCATGCTGACCCTAAAAAAAGCCCCCACTAAAGATATTCAGTTAGTGAGTGAGTTGCTTGACATTATTTTGTCCAACAACTTTGTATCTTTCAATAACAGGTTTTATTTACATAAGACAGGTGTACCGATGGGGTCACCATGTGGAGCCAGTGTGGCTAATTTGGTCATGGCTTACTGGGAAAGGGAGTTCATTCTATCTAATCCTTTTTTTGTGGATAAAGTAGTTTTGTATACACGGTACCTAGACGACATTTTTATGTTAGTAAAAGGCAATGAAGAGACATCTATTTCATTGGTGGAGATGTTCAATTCTTCTACAAATTTTCTCCAGTTTACTTATAGCTTCGCCCTAGATCGAGTAGCTTATTTGGATGTGGACCTCTTTAAGAATAAGGAAGTAGGATGCTTTGTAGCTAAGATCTACAGGAAGGAATCCTTTTCCAACAGCTATGTACATTTTGACAGTTGCCATCCGTTCTTCCAAAAGAGATCTATTATTAAAGGCCAATTTGTTAGAGCGGCCCGAATGGTTTCTAGGGACCATGATTTTGAGGAAGAATATATGTACATGGCGGATCTCTTTTCTAATAGGGGTTATCCAGTAGACCTCATTAATGATCTTCTGAGTGAAGTCCAATATAGGAGGACCTCTGGGGTATATGTACCCATCTTAAATCAAAATATTATAGATCAAGTTAAAATTGAAGGGAGGAAGGATGAAGCCTCCTCATTGTCTTCAGGTTTCATTTTAGCATTCCGTTTGGATGCCAGGAAGATATCTTCTATCATATTGAAAAATTGGAATTTGATAACTCAGGATGACTCTATCTGTAGAATTTTAGCTGATTCCCTGAGAATAGTGTTTAAAAGAGGGTTTAACCTTAAAAGTATCATGGAAAGAATGCCCAAGACATTCATTGCTAGGTATGGAATGTACAAGTGTAATATGTGTCGCTATTGCAGACACATTAAGACAGGGGCTAGATTCGAAATCAGGGATTCGATATATCAGATTATGGGCAGATTTAACTGCTCTAGTACCCAAGTGGTCTATTTGGCCCAGTGTTCTGTTAGCCCAGCCATCTATGTAAGTAAAACTGACAGAAAATGGCAAGAACGAATATATGAACACCTATATGCCATAAGGAAGGCCACGATGGACAATGCCTTAGCCAGGCATATAGCGGAGAACCCCAGTCATAATTTCTTGTTTTCTATCATTGATCAGTTGAAGGTTGATGGTAGAGGGGAGGTCCACCCCTCTCCACTTGGAGAGTAGGGAGTTGTCTTGGCAACTTAGGCTTGATGCCTGTCATGCCCCAGGTATAAATGGTATGTTGTCCATAACTTGTCTATTAAAGCTCAAAAGACGTAACATATAATTATTGCATACAATTTTTGTTTGTTGTTTACTTTTAAAGCAATTTTGAGTTTTGGGTATCATCCCTGTGTGTCTGGAGACATAATTTCCATTTTGTTTTTCATTTTATCTTCCATCATTTAGTTTCTGGTAGTGTTTTATACTGTTTTTAGGGATTTTGTCTTGATGTCTCTTGATGTAGCCTTATTTAGCTCAATAATACACATGGTCAGTTATTAGTTGTATATGGTTTACACATACAATTGTGTGCCCATGTTTTTATAAAGTAGTTATATGGCTGTCCATGATGTTTTTTATAACCCAGGTTGTATTTTTTGATCCACCGTATCCGGTAGGGATTTGTCATTTGTTATTTATGGTGTTTCAACTAAGAACATATTTTCTGTGATGTGAATGAGTGTAATTATGCTTTAAAGGAGTGGCTTACTACATTTATATAGAATCGGGGCAGTTGTACTATTATTATACGTTCTGTTCATCAGGTCATTTAACATATTTATTTTATGGATTCCATGCTTAATATAGCTGGTCCCCGACTATTAGTTTTTTGCTTTTCTTAGTTTATATTCACTATTCATACTCTTTTAGGATATATTTGAAGGTTAATGTAAGGTTAATGTTCTATTGCTAATAATTGGACTGGATCCGGTTTTGGTTATAACGTATGTAGTATGTTTCTATCCAGGTAAAGTTTTGATGTTGACTGCATTCATTCTGAACATCCCATTTGTTGAGATAGGTTTTTTAAACTAATTAAACATCTTGATATTTGTGGTCATTTGTGGTAGTCAAGACATAATCTAGGGGTTATTCGTACCCCTTCATCTGGATTCAATGTTGTGACAGTTTTTTCTAAAAACTAGTACTTTCTTAGATGTCATTTACTGAACTGTTTAGTCATGTTGATGTCAGCCAATATATACATCTAGAGGTATTTTATTAGTCACCATCTGAGTCTAATATTGTGTTAGTGGAATTGTTAGGGTCGTATTGTTTATGAGTTTTATACTGGTCATATATCGGACATCATTGTAAACAGCAAGTGTTTGATTGGTTCGGCATAGAGTTTATTATTCATTACTATTTTTGTTGTTCTTCATTAGTTTTCAGTATATTTTATTTATTTCATTTTGATTTTGATTTTTACTTTTATTCAGTATATGAGTGACACATTAATGTTATTGGCTGTCATTGTCTGACAGGTTGTTAGTGATCAAACAGTATATTAATCAACATTCACAGCTAATATTTGTGTTTAATACTGTGATGTTTTTGTATCAGTGCTCTTTTAGAAGTCACTGTTAGTTTTTTACTATTGACTTCTAAGGTTAACAATAACACCGTAAATTATTAAGTGTTTATTAGTGACGGTGTTATTATTTTTTTATCTTTTTTACTTTTCTATTTATCATATTATGTTATCTTTTTTTGGATTCTAACATTAATTTGATGGAATTTCGAAGAAAGCTATGTCAGTTTATGTGCATGAAATGGTTTTAATATTGGTGGAAATGCCGGTTTTTGTTCCAACACTATTAAATTGATCATGTGATTTTCAAATTTAGTATTTAAGGTAATGGTTGGAGGGAGACACTGTTTTATTTTGCTGTTTCTGAAGAAGTTGGAGTGTGTCCGACGAAAAGCAAACATTCAGTGCTTAAAATAAATCAGTGCTTTTAGAAATTACGAACTGTGTTTCTACTTTATAGAACTGCCTGTGGGTATTCGGAGCATGCATCTTGTTGGTTTCTGAGTTTATTATCACATAGTTTGTTTTGTGATCTTATAGGAGATGACATCAGCAGGCGTTGTGGGGGGCAAGAGGTTGGCGGATTGCTAGACAAGGATGTTTTTGCAAGCACAAAAGAAAAGCAAAAACCATGCCATTTTCCATGCTAGTGTTGGATACACACTCCCACTATTCTGTATAGACACACACACACATATACACACACACACACACACACACACACACACACACACACACACACACACACACACACACACACACACACACACACACACACACACACACCCACATACTACTACTTTTACTACTACTACTACTACTGTGAGAACCAAACCCCTATCTAAAGGCACAGACAAAAGAACACAGATTTTAATGCAAGCACCAATACAGAAGTCAGATTTTAGAATGAATGAAAGTGAACTTATAATAGATGACATCATCAAGGGATTTAGGTAACACCAGCTTGGGAGGCCTGCATAGGCACATCGCTCCTTAGTGTCATCTGAAGCTAGTATACTAACAATAGTATACTGTTTAGTAGAAATACCTATGTAACAGCATGAGTCAAATATTGAGCATATTTGGATGTTTGCCTTTGGCAGTGCAAGGCTGTGAACACAACTGTATGTCCATATCCATGAGGGGCCACACAACCTTATATATTATACCTTTGGATTGTTTTAGCTGTTTGTGTTATAGAAATAAGGAGATCCCGTAGTTGTACTGATTGTTGTTGAGGTTGGTTGTGAGGAAACGTGAATGATTATTAACTTTCTATACAGATATTTATACTGTGTCCTCACTTTGCAAAGTTTCCACATCTGGGAAATATAGAACAGTAAAAGCACAGATCTATGCATGTAATGTAATAGTTAGCATACCTCCCAACCTCTTAGAGCAAGAAATCTACGCAAAGCCATACTTTAATATGATAAATGTTGAAATATTACCCTTACAAACCTACAATGTTAATGAAATAGCAGGTTTTGCATTAACATGAATGTTCTGAAGGATATGGCATCAACAAATGACATGTATGACATCAACAAATGACATGTATGTCATTGTTTTCTGACTTTATGCTCAATGACTTAGCAATAATGTTGTATAAGCAAACATTTTATGGGAACAGACTACAAATATTATGTAAAATATGGACATTCCTCATAAATCTATACAGTTGAGAGCTATGACAGGTAAGCATAGAGAAAATGCTATGATTATTGCACTGTGTACATGTATGCACATTTCACTCTTTTTTTTCAAAAACATTTTATTTTGTTTTCATTATAAACATATGCAAATGTACATATAACAAGTACAAGAAAGCAATAATAAAACTATTTACAATATTTACATTCATCCATGATAAACAATCATTTTATCCATGAGAAGTTGTCAGTATTTGTTCAAAAGGTTTTCCAATTTTTGCCATGCTATTTTTTATGAGTAGTGTTATAAGGTCTATAACAAATGGTTTGCATTTCTTTCTTACAAACAACTTTTGTTAAATTAATAAATTTGTTAAACATCAACTCTTGTTTACTTTTCCATTTCAAAGTAATAACTTTTCTGGCAATTGCAAGAACTGACCAGAGTAACTGAATCTGAAATTTAGGTATTACATTAGGTATAGGAACACTGAATATGATTAGTGAGTTAGAAATATGACAGTTATCAGACCTTAAAGCCTTTATAAAATATTTGAAGTCTTTCCAGTATTGAACAACATTTCTACATTCAATGAACACGTGAACCCAGTTGGCCTCTAGCAATTCATCACATTTCCAACATTTACTTTCACTGTTTTTGAGTATAAGATTTATTTTATGTGGAGTATAGAAATTCCTACTCATAAATTTCCATGTGTACAGTCTCCAATATAATGAAGACTTGGTACCATATGTAGATTTTAATAACAGTTTTTTGGATTCATCAGATATTTGTTCTCCATTAATCTTTACATAGTAATTCCAAAAATCTCAGTCAAACATTAGAGTGTCTTCTCTTAGTATCTTATAGACAAGTGGGATACTTAATTTTTGATCATCTGCCCTTTCAAGACACCTAATAAAAAGCTGGATCAAACTAGGTATAGATTAAGTCTCTAGGTCAATTGATACTCTCATTTTATTTTCTATAAACTGATGTAATGTGTGTATAAACAACCAACTGTCTTGACTATTATCAACACTACAGAAGAGAGTTTAGTGGTTTAATACTCTTATTTTCAATAAACTGATGCCAGAATATCAAGTTATTTTGCTTTAATTTTTGCATCGCATTGATGTTGAAAGAATCTAGGCAATCAGGGGAATACGCTATAGGGAATATAAGAAATAAGAATTGTTTAATGTTGTAATTACAATCAATTATATGTTTAAAGTTATAAAATATTTAATTAATGCCATAAGAGAAATAATCAAACTTCTTATTAAACAAACAAAATTCACATAAAAGCCAATGAACTCTACTTATTCCGTATTTTTCCTTAAACTGATTTTCAATAGTTCTGACATCAGTTATATGAATCTCATGTATTATTTTCCAGCCAAATATACAGATAGGTGAGAGCCAATGTAATATTACATTAAATATAACTGATTTCATATAAAGATCTAAGCTGGGGAATGCTATCTCATTACTGTTCAAACCTCTAATGTGCTATTTATATGCAATCCTAGGTATTAAGGGGAACCATATGAATTTACATAGCATGGACTCTAATTTTTTAAATAAGTTTTTGGGAGGGGCTAGTATCAATGACTGTAAATTTTAGGCAAAATTATCATTTTAATTAAAGAGAGCCTATTCTCCCTTGTGAAGAACATTTTTATTCCATCTTTTGATTAGTTCACTAATGGCGGTTATTAAATTATTGCAGTTTAGTTTAACAGATTCTTTCCATGTACTCTTTATACTGACACCCAAATATTCTAATACATCATTCTACCAATTAAACAGGCTATTCTCTCTTATGTTTTTGTTAATATTTTTGTTAATTAGTAATGTTTTGGCTTTATTATGATTAAATTTAAGCCCTGAAATTCTTTCAAACTTGCTTAAGTTATTTATAACATCATGCAAAAAAAACATCGATATCACCCAACGTTAACAACATATCATCAGCAAATAACTGTATCTTAGGACAATAGTCCTTATTAACTTGAAAGCATTTTATATTTTGCTTGTTTTTGATATATGTGACAAATGGTTCCATTGAAAGAGCAAACAATAATGGTGACAAAGGATAACCTTGTTTAGTTCCCTTGAGGATTTCTAGTGGTGAGGATAGACATGATCCGATTTTCACATAAGCTTGTGCCGCACTATAAATTTTCATTAATACATTGACAAAATCTGAGGAGAATTCAAAGCCAATCAGAATTCTTAGTAGATAAGACCAACTAATAGAATCAAAAGCCTTTTCTATGTCTAGGCTGATAATAGTTTTTTTTTTATATTTGCGTGCTATGTCTATCAGTGATAGTAATTTAATAATATTACTTTTAACTTTTCTATGAAGAATGAACCCTGTCTGAACATTATGTATTACATTAGATAATGCTTTCATTATTCTATTAGTTATTATTGTCATGAATGTTTTATAACCAATGTTTAGTAACAAAATTGGCCTATATGAATATGAATCACAAGATTTTGGGTCCTTACCTTGTTTTAAAATGGGAGAGCTAATTGAATATTTCCATGATGGGAGTGTTATACATTTTTCCTTAACCATAGTAAAGGCACTCATCATTTTCTTTATTATATATTCAGGAAAAAATCTTATGTAGTTCAGGAATTATTCCACCCATTCCTGGATCTTTATTATCTTTATATTTTTTATTTGCTTTTTCACTTCTATTAGTGTTATTTGTTTATTTAATATGTTATTTTGTTGCATTGACACCTCAGTAGTTATATTTTCTTGAATAAAAGTATTTATTATATTATCTGTCTCCAAACGTGGTGTGTTATTATTTATATCTTTATAGTAGTTTTTGAACATTTCTAATACACCCATTAAGTTAGATGCGCTCTTAACTGAACCATTACTTTTATATTTAATCTCATTAATAAGATTTTGATTTATTTTTTGGATCTTACTGCTATTTTATGTAGATATTTGGAATTTACAGCATACAATTGTAATTTCAATTTTTCCAGGTTTATGGCTACCTTATGATTCAGAACCTCTAATTACTTTTGATTTAACTTAGTAATTTCATTGTTTGCTACTTTGTTATTTGGTTTTGCATCCATTTTTATCTTGTCTATTTTTTTTGTAAGTCTATGAATTCTTTGTCCCACTCTCTCCTTTTTTTAATGTTCCAAGATTGTATTCTGTCATATATATAAAGTTTAAAGGTATCCCATAGGTTAGTATCAGTCACTTCACCATTATCATATGTTTCCATAAACATGTCTATTTCCTTCATTATCCATTCCCTAAAGACTTTTAACTTAGTTATGTAAGCAGGAATTCTCTGTAGAAATCTTAAATAATCTGTATTTGTAGTCAATGTAAAGTTTATAGCATTATGGTCTGAAAGTGGATAAGTCATTATAGATATGTCACTTATTTCTGAGTATATATTATTTGATAAAAAGACCTTATTAATGTTGTGTACCAAACAGATATGAATACTGAGTATAGAATAATGAATAATGTTCAATTAGACCATGTATATCTTTAAGGTTCATCTGGTTTCTAAAGTCATTTAACTTCTTGGCTTGAGATGTTAGTTTTATTTTACTATTTTTAGAAGTATCATTTCCTGATAATAGGCAGTTAAAAATTGCATGTTGTTATAATTTCCCCTTTTGCATTTAAAATAATCAGGTCCAGATATTTGTCAACATATTTAGTACTAAGTCCTTGTGTCCAGTATGTATTAATCAAAGTCTAATACTTCCTATTGATTTCCAAAATAACCATGCTCAGCATCCCATCTTTATCTGAAATTGTTATCTATAATACTTGGCATAGTATAAGTATTTTTCCATTGAATAAGAAAGCCCCTGTTTTTAGTCTTAAAACATGAATGAGCCAGAATGGTATAGACATTAAATGAGTATTTTTGTAGGTCTTTTTTTAATCGATGGGTTTCCTGTAAAAAGATGATCTGGGCTTTATGCATTTTGATATATTTAAGCAAACCAGCTCTTTTGACATTATTGTTCAAACCATTAATATTTAATGATAAACATTTATAAGCCATTGACTATAATGTGTATGTTGTTACTTACTGAAAGACCTTTCTTCCATGCTGACATGAAGTCTACTGAAAACCTACTTAGCATAACATGTATTAAGCACTACTTTCAAAAACCCAAAACTATTTACAAGCACATACATAAAACATAATGTTTCTGGTTTAGTTAAAAACTTATATAAACCATCCATCCACCACCTCTCCAACACCAAAAGACACAAATTATCCATCTCTGCTTAGAATATAGTATAAAAACAAAAAAAGAAAAGCATTATGAAAGCAACTAAAAAAATCTGAGTCCTTTAAATATACATTAAAATGAGAGTGTCCAATATAACTGAAGCAATATGAATATGTCACATATACTAATTGCACCTATGATAAGTAGATATGTCAGAAATACACATCAGATCAAAGTATGTATAAACATTAGAAATTGAAGGTTAAGAGGATTTTCAATATTTCCAAGACTTTTCAAAAAACATCAGATGTTTTAACCATTTTGTCAGTCATCTATCTAATATTTTTCATGTAAGGATCTGTTGAAAATATATGCAACACTTATTAGAAAAAATATAGACAACCCTCTGTTTAGTTACTAAAGGTTTAGTTATGTAACATAAGTCCAATGTTAATATGCATAATGAGTTTTCTAATGCAGCTCCTAATTCATTTGATGTTACTTAGTTACTAAAAGTGTCATTGAATCTGCAGAATGTATACATCAATAAAAGAACATAGGTATTTTCAAAGGAGTTAAACACTTTTATCAGAGCTAATTATTTACTGTTTAAAGTATCCAAGTGAAGGATAACAGTATTTAAAGGGAAAATAATTCTAAATACAGCCATTTTACAAGTTCAAAAGGTCAAGCGATGTCCTCACTGTTGTTTTTTCAATCTGCAGCTTCATAAACTTGTTAAAAAGTATCTAAAGCTCATGCACAGTAGAGATTGTCTCAAATGAAGAAAAAAGCATTATCGGTAGGGAATCGAATCTTGAAGCTTTTAGAGTTTACAGAAAGCAAAAATAAATAAATAAAAACACTCAAGCTGCCTTGTCAGTGCATTTCATGGATCTCCATAATGAGAACAGTCACACAGACCATCAGTTTCCTCACAAACCATCAACATCATGAAAGAGTAACCCTTTCATATAAAAACAGCTATTTAGAAGTAACAACAGCTGATTCAAATCAGAAATCATTTTATAACATTTCAATCATTTACCCACCAATTAACCAGACCAGAGAAAAAAAGAACCTGATATACATATAAACACCATTAATGTTTGTATGTGTCTAAACAAAGAGTCTAAAACATCTAGTTCGAAACACTAATCAGAAACATATTGCTACCCCACCACTAAGCCACTAGAAAAAATGCACTTTGGTATTAAGTCAAATTATACTATTACTGAAGAATTAGAAGACATATATCATTTGTAGTTATTTAAAAAAGGAAAAGTATGTAAAGTACTTATAGTGGAGAAAAGAGAAAAAAGGAACATTAGTAACAATAAGGAATAGAAAGAAAGAAAGAGAGAGAGAGAGAGAAAGAGAGACAATGTTATTTAAATACTTAGTACTATATATAATTAGAAGATGTAGATATAGAAAGGGAAAGATAAAGTTAATAATAAAGACAATTCACATTACCTTACAGTATAGAGATTTTCCAGAAGCAAATATATTATGATTCATAAAACAAAGCATTGAAAATTAGAAGGAATTTATTCATTTGTCCTTTAGTTTCTTAGTTTTGCTTGCTCCTTCCTTCACAGACCATCCATTTTTTGTTGCCTGTCTCTTCAACTTTGGGATAAGCATTCTATTTCTTCTATGTCTGACAGTATTTTCTTCTTTTGGACAAATTCTACTGCATCTTGTAGGGAATCAAAGATCTTCTGGCAAGGTGATTTTTACTCTTGCAGGAAAAAGAACTTGAGCTTTAATATTGGCTTTTTTCAAGGAATTAATTAGAGGAACACACTCCTTTCTTCTGGATATGATTGTAGAGGTATAGTCATTGTCAAAATGAATAACGTTTTCACCCATCCTGATAGAGGAATTAGTCCAAGCTGATTTCAGCACGAAGTCATTGTCTTGCGAGGAAAGAAATCTAACTATTATAGACCTGGGGTTAGATGAACTCAGAGATGAAGCTGGATATGCCAGGGACTGATGAGCCCTCTCAATTCCAAAAGAGAAGGATTCAGGCATGTTTAGTGCTGATGAAAACCACTTATTGAGGAAATGAATCATGTTAGCACCCCCTTCTTTCTCAAGAATTCCATATATTCTTATGTTATTCCTCCTTGATCTACTTTCAAGGTCTTCCAATTTCTCAATCAGCCTTGTGTTTTTTTTTCAGAAGAAATTCATTGTGATGTTCATTCTCTGTCACTCTAGTATCCAGGTCAGTTACTGTTTCCTCTAAGGCAATAATCTGTTAAGATTGTTTTTTTACTACTCCATTAAGAAGTTCCAGTTGTTTACTGCATTCTTGTTTGATAATTTCCATTTCCTTTTCAAATTTGTCGATTTTTAGTGACAGTTCTTGGATGTTTGTTATTATAAGATGTAGTTCTTTCTTCACTGCACTCTCCTGGTGTGGGTTCTTCACGTTGCTCATGTTTTTAGTGACAGTTCTTGGATGTTTGTTATTATAAGATGTAGTTCTTTCTTCACTGCACTCTCCTGGTGTGGGTTCTTCACGTTGCTCATGTTTTTAGTGACAGTTCCTGGATGTTTGTTATTATAAGATGTAGTTCTTTCTTCACTGCACTCTCCTGGTGTGGGTTCTTCACGTTGCTCATGTTTTTAGTGACAGTTCTTGGATGTTTGTTATTATAAGATGTAGTTCTTTCTTCACTGCACTCTCCTGGTGTGGGTTCTTCACGTTGCTCATGTTTTTAGTGACAGTTCTTGGATGTTTGTTATTATAAGATGTAGATCTTTCTTCGCTGCACTCTCCTGGTGTGGGTTCTTCACGTTGCTCATGTTTTAGTGACAGTTCTTGGATGTTTGTTATTATAAGATGTAGTTCTTTCTTCACTGCACTCTCCTGGTGTGGGTTCTTCACGTTGCTCATGTTTTTAGTGACAGTTCTTGGATGTTTGTTATTATAAGATGTAGTTCTTTCTTCACTGCACTCTCCTGGTGTGGGTTCTTCACGTTGCTCATGCTTTAGTGACAGTTCTTGGATGTTTGTTATTATAAGATGTAGTTCTTTCTTCACTGCACTCTCCTGGTGTGGGTTCTTCACGTTGCTCATGTTTTTAGTGACAGTTCTTGGATGTTTGTTATTATCAGATGTAGTTCTTTCTTCACTGCACTCTCCTGCTGTGGGTTCTTCACGTTGCTCATGTTTTTAGTGACAGTTCTTGGATGTTTGTTATTATAAGATGTAGTTCTTTCTTCACTGCACTCTCCTGGTGTGGGTTCTTCGAGTTCCTCATGTTTTTAGTGACAGTTCTTGGATGTTTGTTATTATAAGATGTAGTTCTTTCTTCACCGCACTCTCCTGGTGTGGGTTCTTCACGTTGCTCATGTTTTTAGTGACAGTTCTTGGATGTTTGTTATTGTAAGATGTAGTTCTTTCTTCACTGCACTCTCCTGGTGTGGGTTCGTCACGTTGCTCATGTTTTTAGTGCCAGTTCTTGGATGTTTGTTATTATAAGATGTAGTTCTTTCTTCACTGCACTCTCCTGGTGTGGGTTCTTCACGTTGCTCATGTTTTTAGTGACAGTTCTTGGATGTTTGTTATTATAAGATGTAGTTCTTTCTTCACTGCACTCTCCTGGTGTGGGTTCTTCACGTTGCTCATGTTTTTAGTGACAGTTCTTGGATGTTTGTTATTATAAGATGTAGTTCTTTCTTCACTGCACTCTCCTGGTGTGGGTTCTTCACGTTGCTCATGCTTTAGTGACAGTTCTTGGATGTCTGTTATTATAAGATGTAGTTCTTTCTTCACTGTACTCTCCTGGTGTGGGTTCTTCACGTTGCTCATGTTTTTAGTGACAGTTCTTGGATGTTTGTTATAAGATGTAGTTCTTTCTTCACTGCACTCTCCTGGTGTGGGTTCTTCACGTTGCTCATGTTTTTAGTGACAGTTCTTGGATGTTTGTTATTATAAGATGTAGTTCTTTCTTCGCTGCACTCTCCTGGTGTGGGTTCTTTGAGTTGCTCATGTTGAGATCTCCAGTAGAAAACTTCTTGACAGGAATAATTAAAAAAATATTTGGACTATGTATTAATTTTTAGAAAATAATAAAGATTCTATGTTAATCTATCTTTTAGTATACTTTTAGTTAGATTTTTCTAAAAAATAAAGCATATTTCCTGTCAAGATATTAAAATCTAAGCAGAGCTATCAATTTCTGCTGCTATCAGACTGGCATCTTGGCCATGCCCCCACCCACATTTCACTCTTCTATCTGTTTGCATATAGGTAAGCAGTGCGGAAATACGAGGTGCATTGCTAACATCCAGCCTTCCTATTATATGATGTATACATCCTACTGCAGCCCACTCATCTCAGTACATCTGCATATTTTATTTTCTGCAGTTTTGCACTTTGTGCAAAATATTTAAGCTATATTAACACTGTTTTCAGCTCAAGAGACATTGTGCAAATGTGTACTAAAAATATAAAGATTAAAATATTATGGGACGCAGAGTCACAGTCTGTAAAAAAAACACTATTTTAAAAGTACCTCCAAAACTTCAACTTATATCAGGATTTGAACCCTAAACACCATTAAAGCTTCATCAAGCATGATGGCTGCCTTAGTCCTTTTGGCCACAGAAGTTGCTTTCAAAACTAGAGTCATTCCTCACACAACCACCTTCATAAAAACTGTTCACTGCTTTTAAACCACACACTATATATTGTACAAGTACTTCTATGACTTATGTGTGGATACTGATCAGTTAGTAGACCCAACTCTTGTCATAACTATGTATCTTTCTGTCTTACTGTCTTGTTTGTATGGGTTGGGGAAAACACATTTACTGTTAGGATACAAAGTAGCCTGAAGTCAGAAATTGCAATGGAATAGAGTCACCTCCTAATGTCTCTCTTGCATGATATAACACTATTCAGTAGTGGTTGGACTGTCTGAGTGTTTCCTGTCTGCAGCATAAAAATTACATATGGTAACATTGTAATAATATGTGTATGTACTCGTGTATTAACTTAAGTTACCTACAAAGGCACCACTATATTTTTGCATACTGTAATAAGGTAAGGTATATACAAAGATATGCAATAGTGTTCAACATTACAGTTAAGGTTCAGGCCTTACCTTGCAAATGCATCAGTTGACAGACATTAGTTCAGGGCTGACTCTGGGCAGCCACGGTGGTGCAGCAGTTAGCATTGCCGCCTCACAGCAAGAGGTTCTCTGGTTCAATCCTTGGGTGGGGTGCCTTCTGTGCGGAGCCTGCATGTCTTCCCTGTGGTCATGTGGGTTTCCTCCAGGTGCTCCGATTTCCTCCCACATCCCAAAGACATCCTGTAGGTGGATTAGGCACTCTAAATTGGCCCTAGGCATGAATGCATGTGTGCGTGTGTCTTCCCTGGAAGGTTGGGCACTGGTCTGGCAACTAGGCACTGTAAAACTCCACTTCCAGTCATGGGTGGACAAGTGATCTGCTGTGGCAATCCCTAACTGCGAAAAAGCTGAAAGATGTTCATGTTTGACTCTGTCTGATGCAAGCAGTACACAACGTATAAATAAAGGTTGTGTGAGTTGCCTGGCATCAATTTTAATATATGTATGTCAGTAGGAGTATTGTATTAGACCCAGCTTATGATATAATTAACATGATTTAAAATTCCTGCTGCAGTATGCAATATTCTGCTCTATGCTTCCACATGCAGCAGAGTGCCGCTATGCATAATGACAGTAAATCATGTAAACATTTTATAATATCATCCCTATTTTCATGATACATAAGAATATGCTAATTACAGATAATTGCACTACATTTCTATGACCTACAATGTCTGCATAGTATGATTAAAAGTTCACATAGCCTGTAATTGAACCAAAGCCTATCTATACCCTAGTTCATTAGCTACCAGTTGTCACCACAGGACTACTCAAGCAAAGCTCTCTGCATAGAATGGATTAGTTGAGCACAGCCCCCCTTACTAGGTTTGCACAACAGTCAGAAGTTCTGATCCATGGAAAACATAAACACCATGTAGGAGCTTACGCAGAGTGAACTGCCCTACATGCTCCCTGCTTTTTGTGATTCAACAAATCCTCTGTTTTTTTACATAATTTACATAATAACCATGGTGACAGCCTGGAAACTACATGGATAGTAACTGTTTAAGCTGGGCAACAGCACGGGAGCATGGAGTTAAAGACACAATGCAGCACATTATTGTACTTGTTGTGGCAATACATCACACCTATGTTTTAACTTACATTTCTATTATTCTTTTTAAAAGGTGGCGGAACAGTGCACAAATTTGTGCTAAACTAAAAATTATAACATTTATAGGGATGTGACACATATTTCTGATTCTTTTGGACATTCTCAGACAGTAAATACCTGTTTTTACCTTCTGTCCATATTTCAGGACTTCTACATGCCCTTGCTTCCATGTAGGCTCCTGTGTGCAGAAAATGTTCACATACACTTTCAACACAGACACAGAGTCTACACAGTTGTTTGTAGGGTTGTTGGATCACTCCACCACATTGGTTTGCGTCATTAGCATAAAATTCAGCTACTTATGCTGAAATTTGCATTCCATGAAACTTTCCATTAATACGAGTGAATGCACGTGGCTGCATACCACTACATGGACTTTACTGAATCTAAAACTCACTGTGCCCAAACACAGAAAAATTTTCCATGTAAGCTTTAATGAATTTGGACTGGGGAGTAATTATGAATGGAGAATGACTCAGAAATAATGTTCATTGTTGTAAATTTTTTTATGCAGCATTTTCATTTGTCTAAATATTTTCTGGTTGTCATTAATGAAAGAAGGAAGAATCAATATTGAACTCTGTAACAACAGAAAATAAAACAATGTATACTGCACCAATTAGTGGGAATGTTGTCAGATAAAATAAACAGTGTATTGTTATGTTTTTGTTGATTAAAGCCATAAAGACTTTAATTTGAACATATCTAACAGGTTTCTATCTCTTCAGACTGAATACTGTTTAACTCTCTTTGGTATTATAAAAAAGGCAAATCAAAATATGCTGAATCCTGAATATTTATTCTGCTTCTAAAAGTTTCATGAACATAAGCAACTTCAATTATGTGCATTTATTTTTTGCACATCACCTTACTTTAGCAGACAGCTTCAACTTGATATTTGAGATGAATGTTTATAGCATTCACTGAGACTCTTATTTTAGGCTCACCTTTGTCTTTCTTCTCTCTTTCTCACCATTTGGCTTACTAAGTACTTAAAACTCTGATAAATTACCTTGACACAAAAGTATCTGCATTCTATCCCACCATGACTACACCAGCTCTTGTCTAGTCAAAGGAATTCATTAGAATGCAAAACCTTATGTTTGTGCCCCACAAATTGCCATCTTGTAGCACAGAGAACAGCATGCCTACATTCTAAATTTAAGAAAATTGTAGCTTTGTTAAGCATCTTTCCTATGCATTTATAATGTGTCCAGGTTAAGTGTTTCAGCTCTTGTCTGCTAAGCTGCAATCATTTAGTAGAATATAGGTGAATATTTCAGTTCTGCAAAACTAGGCAAATAAAATAGCTTATTTCATTGTATATATTAAACTGATATACAGCCACCTTCTTCTTCTTCCTCTTCTTCTTCTTCTTCTTCAGTTTTACATGTTTAAGTAAAAATCACTTCATCATTGTTATATCTCATTATAAACTTGATGTGAATTATAGGAGACAAATGTAAGTGTTCATGGAGGAAGTTGGTTTTACATCTGAACTATTTGCATCCCATGGGTAGTTTGTGGTGGTGCTTAATTATGGAAGTATCTAACCTCAAATAATTGCATATGTTTGACTTTCAGAAGGCACCACCACTAAATGTGTCATGCTCGTAGTATCTTGGTAGCATGCAGTCTTACTTAGCATTGATATCAAACTCTAACCTGCCTCTGGGTTTGGGTCTGTTGTTTTTCTCATTATATGGCCTTGTTAGGAGTTATAGTGCAGAGTACTGGGGATATTAGACTTACCCACAGGAAAGCATAGCTAACTGCCTTCCAGAGACAATGCCAGTCCAGGTTTTGACAGAAGGGGATTGCCAGGGATAGTGGATTGGGTATTCTTGTTTTCCCCTCCGTTTAGTGCAGAGCTGGATGGGTCTTTCTAAGGGGGAGTGGCATGATGCATAGATTTCATCTGGAAAGTGGGCATCTGAGTTAGGAGGGGGGCAGCAGGGGGTAGATTGCTGTCTACTTTGCAGACTATGACATATAAATAAGTGCATCTCTTATGTATTAGGTTACTGCATACTGGGTAAGTGTGTGCTTTCCTGTGGATTATATGCTCTAGCCATGGTTGTATTTATATTTACAGCTAGCAAAATAATTACTCAGAGCTATCAATGTTAAGCAAGTAGTGGGGTCAGGGAATTAATGTTAGGTTTAGGTGTATGACAACAGGGAAAGCAGAGTATGGTGTGAGGGTTTGTTACCCCTTCCTTGTCTTTCTTTTCTCCTTCATCCCTCCACCTCCTCCTTATGGAGGAAAAGGCAAGGGGGAAGGGATTATTGCTGTTATGAAGGAAGTGTCAGGGGATGTTTGCGATTTAAGAATGGTTTACTTTCTCTTTTTAGATGTTGTGCATTCAGGAAATGAGGCACAAGTGGAGCAAGGTAATGTCTCAGCTAGATGCATTCTTTCAATAGGAATTTGGACAAGCAAAGGCAGTGAAAGAGGATGTCCTGAGGCACCGACAACAGGGACAAGGAAGACGAAATCCATAGAAGTGTGCACATTTAAGGAGACTGCTAGGAGGAAGAAGAAGGTGAAGGGGAAGAGGAGTTGCTGGAAAGAAACTAGGGCCTGTGCAGTCTCATAATGGGAGTCCCAGCTGACTCAAGGTAGTGATTTTCATGTTGGTTTAGATGGGGAGGAATATCAGATTCAGTTTCCAGATATGTTCTTGTCTAAGATTTTGCAGGACTTGAACGTGCAACATACTGTTAGTTAAATAATTTATTGAGATCAGCAGGACAAAAACTAGAGCTGCAGCCAAAGTCAGAGTCTGGGGGAAAATACTTAATGGCAGGCCTGAAAACATCAGATCTAGTAGAGGAGCTAAAGCTTTTTCTTTTGCAGATGCTTAGTTTGGTCTGGGTCGGCTGGGGTTTTTAGACAAGAATTAGCAGCCACAGTCATGCAACGGATGCAATGCTTTCTGGCAAGGGAGAATGGGTGTATAAATTACACAGTGTATTCCTTTAGCAGTTAAACATAAAGATTTGGTGGGGGAATTTGTAGAAATATTTGACCTTATAAATGTAGATGGGGGTGAAGAGAATTTCTGATTCAAAGGCTTCTGTTGTTAAGGATTTGACATCTGCATTAGCTGTTCTCAGTAAGCAGAAATCAAGTAGATTTAGGAAAAGGATGTGAGATTTCTGTGTATTGGGTTTTGTTTATTTTAATGGCATTTATCTAACAGAAGCAGCATCAGCAGTGGTTGCACCTGCTGGCTTATTTTGTGACAATTAAAGAGGCTCAGGATATGAGATGGGGTAATGCCTGGTTGTAACATGACCAGTACTTTAGAAAACTGAAGGTGGTGGCTAAGTCATTACAATGGGAAATTAGACATACTGACATGTGGTTATGTATGCTATTGGATAGATTTCAAGAGATTGATGAACAACAAGACTATAGTGGTAGAGAATTTCATGGAAATCATCCTACAGAATAACTATATTTTTAAGGCAAATGTTTTAGGCAAACAAAAAGTTTTGCAATGGGAACCACTTGTGTCCCACTATATGCCAGCATAGCATTGTGGCACTAGAAGCAAATCAGTGCTTTAATACCTTGTTATATGTAACATATTGCTATATTTTTGAGATTTTTAGATGACATATTTATTATTTGGAATGGGTAGTGGTGCATAGATTGATGAATTTGTGGGATATTAAAATTCTACCACTGAATACTTTGAGGTTCGCATCTATATACTCTTATGATTTTTTCCATTTTTTTGGCTATTACATTAGTGAAGTATTTGAAAGGCATGAATTTATTTCTAAATTATATAGGAAACCCACTTATTCAAATAACTTTTACATTTAATTAGTAACCATCCAATGTGGCATGCTCTAGTCAAGGGCTAGATGGTCCGTGCATCTAAACTTATATCCAGGGATGACCTGTTTTTATTAGAAACTGATAATTTATGTAAAATGTATGTGAATGGAGAGTACCCCATTGGCTATGTTAAATGAATTTAGTGAGGAGGTAATAAAAAAGAGGAATGATAGGATATTTTCCCATTAATAGGTGATCATTCTTTTACCACATATGACGAGAACAAAGAAACAATAAAAATAATAAAATATCTGATATAGACAACTATGAAATTGCCATGGTCAGTATGTATGGGGTAGAAAGTAACCAACATAAGCATATATTAAATAATAACTGGAAATGTACTGAGTAAGATGACATTTGTAAATCTGCATTAGGGAATAAACCCTGATTTATTTACAAAAGACATTTGAATTTTAAAGAAAATTTTAGACTATCCCCCGGATTCATGAAGCTGTGCGGCGTAGATGTGGAGTAGTTGTGCCATATGCATATTAATGAAGGCACGCAGCCGCCACAGCCATGTGCATAGGAAACATGCGCGAGTGCAAGGGGCGCATCGAAGTTGCGCAGGGAGGCATGTCAATGTCGGCTTTTGAGGAGCAACCTAAACTGCTGAATATTATATTCCGCCAGCAATAGTAATTGTACTTATCAGTGTCCGTGGAGACTGAAATGTATGCAAAGCAGAGTCCCTGCGAACAGGAAATAAAGACTCAAACACAAATGCACTGTAGGGAATAACGAGTCCCTACCCATGAACAAATGACAGGAAAACCGTGTGCCTGTAGTCCAACGTAGTGTAGATAGCTATACCATGTGGAAGTGAAACGTATCAGATGTTATCGCGCCGCCAGTAGGTACATGAGGAGAAATGTAGATATAGGTAGTGACCGTATGTCTGAATCATATCCCACAAGCCATGTAATAGTCACATACAAAAGGTATGTCCGTATTTCACATATCAAATGTGATAGGAAATAGCATATGCATGTAAATGAAACAGAAGGAGCATATAAACGAGCCATAACAACTCGGACACATGTAGGCTGAAAGGAACAGTATGATCCATACCATTGACCAAGATTACCACCTGTCCCACTTTGCGAGCGACAGTCCCTCTGTGGGCAGATGTGCCCCGACACAAACATGTAAAACTGACAAATGTCCAGAGAATATAGGACAGAATTCCTCTGTAGATGTCATGCAATAGTTGCATTAAACATATTTCACTGGACGTATAATACATAAATGTCATAACAAACAGAATAAGATACCGAAATGCTACAAGAATAAGCTTAGATATAGGCAAGAATTGTAAGTTCTATCTGCTGAACTGACCGTGGGTATGTGTCGGCCTGTAAAATATGCTGTGTTCACCGCAACTGTCACTGTAGGGTTGCCACCCTTACAAATGGCCAAAGTGGGACATGTTTGGTACAGACATCAGACTGTACAGGCCGACAAATACCCACGGCCAGTACAAAGGACAGAACATAACTGTTTTGCCTACAGAAAAGCGTATTCCTGTAGCATTTTAGTTGCTTATTCTGTTTCTCTTAACAGTCAGGTATTTCAGATACAGAATTAACTGTTTAATGCAACTATCACATAAAATATCAGAAATATGTTTGTCCTAAAATCTCAGGACATTTGCCATGCTGACTATTACATGTTAGGACACAACAGCCCAAAGAGGGACTGTCCCTCGCAAAGTGGGACAGGTGGTAACCCTATGTCACACTGTGGCCAATTAAAAAGCTGGAAACACAACTGTCGACTGTGGGGAGGCAATGTCCACAACCGTCAGACATGTGTAAGGAATAGCTTGGACATAGGAAAAGGTGCCATCCTACCAATGAGTAGAACAGGCTGGCAAACTCCAGAAGTCAGCTGTATAATCCAAACGTGTATGTGACACAGTCGAACGGGTAGTACCCGGATACACCAACCAAGTAATGAAAGTGAAGTAAGGGCGTGTACCTATGTGCGTGAGGTATAGCATGTGGAAAGCAAACATGGCAGGGTAGTCCACACAACCATAAAGGTACCCGACACATGTAGGGTAGTCAATGTGTAACTCTGGCCATGTCATGGGCCAACAACCAAAGTAGTGCTCTATGGGGTGTGAGTAATTCGTGTGTGAGGGGTGTGTGTTTAATGGTAAATTCCTCAAAGGCCATACTTGTGTCGTATGCAGAAAAGGTGAACCGGAGGTGTATGAGGGGGCAGCGGGTGAAGTGGAAAGAAACACAACCTCATGTAGAAACAGCTGCAAGACAGGCAGACAGGCCATAGTGTAGAACACAATCCCACAAACATATGAATATGGAAATATGCGAGACAAATGTATAGATACGGCACCGTCACATAACCACAGATGGGTCCTGATGGAACTGGCCATAACAAATGCAATACACCTGGATGCATAATAGCCTACCCAGCATACCCTCCACAACACACAACCTGCCAGCATACCAGAACGTCCACCAAATCCAGCCGTACTTGGTCCACTGGTTTGTTGCAGAAACAGCTGCACACAGTGACCCCTATGCATATGTAGTAGGTAGTGTCACCCTAGGCAGTGTCAGGATTGCAAACCATGTATCCCCTGCAGGTAAAACCCCCTGCACGTTTTCGTGCAGCCACAAAAATCTTCGTTATCTAACTTGTTTTGGTTTTGACCAATTTTTGGGATATCCCTCACGGGATGACCAACTTGTGTAAATAGAATGGGTATGACGACATGATGTCCAATCCAGTAGATATCTGGACACAAGTCAGAACATGCAGTGGAGGTCCATGACACTGTCCAGCCCTAAGTGGGCATGCATAACTTACCACCCAGGATAAAATACCTTCCCGTGACGCACGTGTCCAGACACGAATAGGAGGGAGAATATAATGCACACATTTGCAAAGTGGAAAACGGCATGAGGGTGAGGAAGACACTACGTAAACAGGTCAACCCTGATCAAGTGTGAGGGACACTGACTGTGTGCAGTCATGACTGACCATACCTGTCAACCTGTGTGAGCAAGATATCTGGAC
Source organism: Protopterus annectens (assembly GCF_019279795.1). Lineage (NCBI taxonomy): Eukaryota > Metazoa > Chordata > Ceratodontiformes > Protopteridae > Protopterus > Protopterus annectens. Next base: position 1,477,293,398 of record NC_056728.1, on the reverse strand, counting down.
AGAGCCGTGAATATAAGTGAGACAAAGGTCCAAAATCAGATACAATCTGTAAACATATCTCTTAGAAACACAGAATTTGATAGAATAACAGATTGCACATTGGCATTAATGTCTGGAGTATGAAGTCTGAAACCCAACTGTCTGTCAGCACGTTCCGACTGCAGTCTTTAATGCTGAGCTACTGCCATGCCAGAATACAACAGCGTATTACAGAGGTCCATGCCATACCACTCAACTGTCCAGATATTTGCAGAATGACTAGGGTCACCACCTGTCCCACTTTGCGAGTAACAATCCCTCTGTAGGCAGTTGTGTCCTGTGAAAAAAATCAAGACATAGCAAATGTCCTGAGAGTTTATTTCCTAATTTACTTTAATAGTCGCATAAAACGGTTATTTTATATATGAATCCTCAATATGTTATGTGAAGTAGCATAAGCAATTCAAATGTTACTAGAATAAGCTATTATATGTACAAAAAAGGTTAAAGTTCAGTACTATGCACGGCTGTAGGTATGTTTTGTCCTGTAAAATCTGACATCTGTACAGAACATGTCCCACTTTGGGCAGTCAAAAAGGTGGCAACCCTAAGAATGACCACAGGTTCGCCCCATAGTGTTGGTGTGTGCCTCCGACAATCTGCACCAGTGTGGTAAATAGCTGAGGATTGACGTCACTAAATAATGAGAAATATCCTGAGTATAAGACTCCACAACCTGCAGAAAAGTCATGCTAATGCAAAACCTAGCATTCTATCAACGTTCTAAGCTTGTAAGAGCAATCTTGTCCACCCATCATGTAGGTTTTGCGCAGGTTCGGTGCTCTAACAGGTTGAGAGGTATGGTCCGTACATATTTACAGGAACAGCCCTTCACACTTGTGTAATGTACAACTGCATACCTGTAGTCACTTCATGTCCAAAAATAATAATCCCCGTATGACTGTATACAGGTAATAGTCAAATGTGAATGGGAACACCCCTCACCGTGGAGTATGGACTATAACAACCCCACCCATAATATGTAACGCCAACAGAATAAGCTGCTGACAGGTGCCCAAACACCTGTGTCTATAAACACAGGTATAACTTCAAAATAGGGTGATAATCCCTGTCCATATGCTTCGTCTGACATTTGACCTCGGCCAGGGAAGTTCTGTTCACCAGGTGGACAAGCCTAAACCCAAAAACTACATGAACACCCTGACAATCAAAGACCTGTATGTGGCTGGACTATATGCCTTGGTGTTCTGCATATCCTCGGAGTGATTAACAATGCAGCCAGAGTCCACAGCAGTAGGCAATAGGGAATGTGTAATATGTAGTACCGCCTTCTTCCCAGCAGGAGAATGGATGCCTGTGTCATAGGTGAAGCGGTGAGGCATATGTTGATGTAGCTAATTACTATGGGTATGCATATCAATGAGGGAGAACACCAATAGAATAGTGGTTCTGGTATCCGGCCAACGTGAATGCAGTCCCGGTTGATCTACGACCACTGCACATATAACTTGAAAGGGTAATGAAAGCATTCATGCAGTACACACATTTAAATATGTAAAGGTGAACATGTATTTCGCAGTAGTCTGTAAACTGGAATACAGATATGTAACTGTTACGGTCAGAATTATGAAAGTTCACGGAAGCACAATTATCTATGAAACACATGTAACCCACAATAAGGATATGCAAGTGCGCCTGCGCTTGTGTAATCTGCTCACAGAATAGAAAATGAATGGTGTTTTCCCCACGTTCTATGTACTTGGCTCATACCTGTTAAACCCATAAAGTACGAAACCGGACAAAGCCATGACAAAAACTGGTACAAATAGGGACAATCCCCAGATATTGCCCTAACAAACACAGAAAGTGGATAGAATAACAGGTGTGTCACTAGCATGGATTCTCTGAAGGGTATGAAGTCGTAACCTGAAATGTTTGTCATTATTTATCAACGTCAGTCTTTAATGATATGCCACTAACTTGCCAGATAGACACAAGGTTATGAAAAATGGACCAAAGATAAGAGGCAAACAGCTGTACATGCAGCGGAAATCTGTACAGTTGAAAGGTATGATATGGAGATATATATACACATATATCCACAGACATAAATCCAAAGCAAATTATGAGATGAGGAATGTACAGACATATGTATATATGTACATATAGAAATTTATACACACACAATACATGAATAGATATATACACAACAAACATATGTCCCTGTACATATAACACATGTACATAAATAGGTCACGGTATAGCTAATATAGATAGACAGAGAGACATGCATGAAAGGAGAATACACTGATGGTTTCCAAACCATTGTCCAGAAAGTACCAGTGTGACAGGGCCTGCAAGTTCTACATGTTAAACATGAATATGTCCTTTGCAGGACCCCAAAACTTGATCCTATACGAAGTGCCAACCGTCATTGATGCAAAAGAAGTCACACCTGCAACTACGATATAGGTGTACATGCAACAGTAGCAGGTGCAAGGGTAATAACACATGGATCGATTGAATGTATGATGTATGAGCTGATATCCACAGAGTGGGGAGTGCTCAGAAGTGTCCTCACACTTTATTAGCGCTCACATTAAGCATGTCTAATGGGTACTGTGGAGGTGTGTCAGGTATGGGAATCATGGGTATGCAGAATTGGGCCAAGGTGTTGGTTGGCACAGATCTATTAGGTACGCCCCATGGGAGTGATCAATATACCTATGTGGGTATAGCACATGCCTACATTCTCCAAAAAAGTGCAACCCATCTACTGGATATTGTGTAAACCATTGGGGGAAGACGTAGGGACCTATAGCAGTGTCATGTAGGCGATTATCATGGATGGACACGCATACGATCAAGATGATAACCATACCATCCAGAATGCCAGAATAAGACAGCTGGACTAAGGCTTAGTACACGACAGACGAATAGGAACTATATTAAATATACCTCAGACAAAGTCAGACCATTGATAGAATAATTGCGTAGTCAGGAATACGAATATTATGAGAGTTAGTAATCATGAAATAGAAATGTCAGTCATGATTACCTAACCGCACAGTCCGTCATGGCTTGCCAGCAATCTACCAGAAAGGCACATTATTATGACAAATGTGACAGAATCATAGGTCAAACCCCAGGGCGTAAACCCATAATGTGTACAGGTGAGAGGTATGAAGGTAACCCGTCCTAATAAAATGTACAGAACTAGTGATACTAGGTGGACAGGTGAGAAGAAAGACGTCAGGACAAATGACAAAACATGTACAACTCATAAGCATGTTTGTCCACAAATGTGAATTACAATGTATGGCCTGTGAAAGTCAATGTGGAAAGTTAATAGACTCAAACGACGTGTCCCTCAGGGTGTCATGCAGTGTCACCGATACAGTGTTCAGTCCACCATACTCATACGTGAGCTCTGCCACTGATGGAAAGCGCAAATACCGGCCTGCACATAAGGTACATGATGGAATAAGTAGTGTGGATAAGCACCTGTTGGCCTGTGTGAGGAATATAACCCAGTGGGTGGGTGTGTTCAGCAATAGGAATGTAATGGTAACAGGCCTGTGATGGTGCCATGTATTGTGTGTATTGGCGTAACTGTACGAATGTGCAGATGTATGCCTCTCACAATCTGTACCTGCATACCTCTCAACTGTACAGATTTTTGCAGAATGTCCAGATTTTTGCCTCATATATTTGGTACATTTTTCATAAAATTGTGGTTTTCTGGCAAATTAGTGCAAATCATTAGAGACTGAAGTTAGAAAATAATGAGAGACATTTGAGTTTCAGACTTCATACCCATCAGAAAATTCACGCTAATGCAAAACCTGTTATTCTATCAACTTTTTAAGTTTGTAAGAGCAATATTTAAAAATTGGCCCTACTTTTGGGCTTTTGCCCCACTTTTAGTCATGGCTTTGTCCAGATTTCCTGCTGTCGGAGGTTGAGAGGTATGTGTACCTGTCTGCCAAATACCTGAGAACTGACGTCATTAAATAATGATAAACATATGTGTTTAAGACCCCATATCCCTCAGAAAGGGCATACTAATGCAAAACCTATAATACTGCCAACTATCTACGTTTGTAAGAGCAATATGTAGAATCTGCCCCTATCTGTCCCCCCATCATGTTAGGCGTTGTACAGATGTTTTGCACTAGGAGGTTGATAGGTATGATCAGAAACAGATACATGTCTGAGGAAACAGCATTATCGACCACAAGATAACGCAGAAGGTATGAAAAGCGCTGCAGTAGGAAGTTCATCCGCAGGTATGTGCTGACATGTCAAATGACACAGCAGTCTACAGGAAGTACCTATAGGGTGTCACCTTTACCAATGATGACAGTGGGACATACCCACAGTCATGCATACACCACAAATAGACATAACACACAGCAAAGCCTAGGGCATGATACACAACGCCTTCGGCGTTTATGGATTGAGTGAGAGTACAGCAAGGAAAGATGACTGCCAGGCTATTCAGCAAACACCCACAGGGGTGTGCAAGACCGCCCGTAACATGAACATTGCACGGACAATGTTGGGATTTGCAACATACCCCATTTGTATGTGTAAGCTATGCAAATGATGTAATTATAGGGTTGCCACCTTTCCAAATGGCCAAAGTGGGACATTTGTGCTACAAACATCAGATTTTGCAGGGCAAAACATACCCACGGCCAGTACAAAGGACAGAACTTCAGTTGTTTGCCTGAATAAAAGTTTCTTGTAGCAGTTTTGTTCCTTATTCTGTTTTGTATAACATTTAGGTGTTTCAGATACAGAATAACTGTTTTATGCAACTATTACATACAATATAGAAAATACTTTTGTCCTAAAATCTCAGGACATTTGCCATTTTCTCACAATATTTTGCAGGACACAACTGCCCAAAGAGGGACTGTCCCTAGCAAAGTGGCACAGGTGTTAACCCTACGTAACTATGCGATACATGAAACAGTAAGCTGTCCGTGCAAGAGCAGAGTTATGTGCAGAAATGTACCCGAATATTATGCGACTAACGTTTTGCACATTGCGAAACGGAGCAATGGCAGCTGCAAATACAGTATGAATACAGTTGAAGAAGCATGCCAATGTCCAAGTCCAAGGCCAGTGGCGGCTTTGTCCATTGGATATCAATGAACCAGTAGTTGTCCCCCCCGATCCCTGGTGTGGAAGCGTAGTGCAGTGCCACGAGAACGCGCTGCGCTTCAACACAAGAGATATGGATAATATACATACAAAATGTAGGTTTAGTTAGATGTTAGTACGCCATGCAGAAGAATGGCAAGCCGGAGACAACATGGCTACTGCGTACTGGTACCTATGTGTGGAAGCGCTCTGTCAGAGATGTAACGAAGCATTTGTAGGCAATGTGAGGCAAGTGAGGCTGAGGATAGTGAATCGCAACATGTCATGCCATATGGGCCAAGCCTCTACAGTGTAGTGTAGGTTAAGGGGACTATTAGAGTAGAAGATAGGTGACAACAGGAGTGTGTATGTACAAAACACTGTAACCTCATCGGAGCAGTGTCACATGTGTGCTGTCAGTACTTAGTGGAAGAGGCGTGTCATGAGCAATCCCAGGGAACATCAGGAGACTGACGGCGTACGCCATGGATACCACCGATGTGACCTGCAAACCTGCCCACAGTGTGTTTGTGCCCGTGTGCGCCAGTATGCCCGAGTAAGTATGTGTGCGTGCATGTTAGCCCATGTGCACATGTGGAAGAACGAGTAAGCTAGTGTACGAATGGTGAAGCCCGTGTAATGTTGTGTATGCATTTGTAAGCAGGTATACATGTGTACTACACACATCACACACGTACTGCACACACAGACACACATGCTGCCAATACTACACACATCAGTGAAATGGCACATGGATGGAGACTACATCATCAGAGGTAACAGTGCTGTAAACTATGCTACAGTGATGGTCATAGCTGCAATGCATCATGCCTGCTAAAGTACACCTGGAAGTAGCACACTGTGTGTTAACAGCATGCTAACATCAATACAGTGGAATAAAGCCACTGTGTGCAGCAGCACCAGGTTAGTCAGATCCTGCATCAATGTTACACATCACAGGTGGTGGCACAGGTGACATCATATGCACAGGGTGTGGTGTTATGTCCAGAGCTGTCATAGAGCCATCCAATGTACACGTAGGTGTGTGTGTGTGAGGGACAACGGTTATTGCATGGCCCAATGGTAGTGCAATGGGTGTGTGTATGTGATAGCCATAGCTGTTTGTGGTAAGTGTGTGTGTCTGCATATACACAGGTACAGCATGTGTCAGCCATATACAGGAGGTTGTGGGACAGTCACAGACCGTACCTGCCAGGCTGTAGAGATCCCAATTACTGGCCATGGACACCCCTCCATGCATCCAACACAACCCAGTCCTGCACCTGTCAATGTCTACACATACAGTCCTGGGATCTGTACCACAACCTGTGGATAAACATGTGTCTGTAATGTTAACCTGGGGTGCATAGACTTGACAGTTACTACAGATGGATATGAGCCGTACTCACACTCCAATGTAATAACCACCGCTGACTGTTTCTGAGATCTGCATACGACCACTCAAAGGTGCTGCACTAACATTGTTTCCAATGCCCGTGTAATACCCAGCAACACAATAACCAGTCAGTACACATGCATAACCCACGATCACTACAGCACACAGTATGTGCACTATCACAAAGCCATAGCAGATGTACATACATCCAAGGTGTTCACGTACAGACAATGCAGCACAGTCAAGAGTGATAATCCCAACATACATATCTATATACAATATACTATATATATATATATATATATATATATATATATATATATATATATATATATAGCTATATACATACATCTCTCTCTCTCTCTCTCTATATATATATATATATATATATATATATATATACACACACACACATATATATATATATGTAGATAGATACATCTACACACACACACACACACACACACACACACACACACACACACACACACACGTGGCAGGGTTGGGAGCAGAACATAAACATAAGCACTGTACCGCACGACAGCATTGCGCAGTTACAAAATGCGCTACCGTGATCAGTGGATCACATGATTCACACAGGCACACGTCTAGCCTGCAGACAGCAGCATCAAAGGCAAAGACACCGCACGGATGTTATGGAGAGTGAATATTGTCAAAGCTATGTACTGTTGTCATGCAGCTGGAAACACACACACGCACACACACACACACACACACACACACACACACACACACACACACACACACTTGGCAGGGCTGGGAGTCGAACATACACCTAACTACCCTAACACACTACAGCATGACGCATTTACAGAATGCGATACCGAGATTACTGAACATAGCACTCCCAGAGGAATACTTCTAGTTGGGTGACATCATCCACAAAGGCAAGGACGTCGGTAGCAAACTGCTGTGTTGTGCGGTGTCTAAAAGCAAGACTGAGTTCTCAGGTGGATGGGAGCATGCGCGCAAACACACACACACACACACACACACACACACACACACACACACACACACACACACACACACACACACACACACAATTGGCAGGGCTGGGAGTTGAACATACACCTAACTACCCTAACACACTACAGCATGACGCATTTACAGAACGTGCAACCGAGATTACTGAGCACAGCATTCCCAGAGGCATACTTCTAGGTGGGTGACATCATCCACAAAGACAAAGACGTTGGTAGCAAACTGCTGTGGTGTGCGGCATCTAAAAGCAAGAATGAGTCCCCAGGCAGATGGAAGCATGCGCGCAAACACACACAGACACACAGACACACACACACACACACACACACACACACACACACACACACACTTGGCAGGGCTGGGAGTCGAACATACACCTAACTACCCTAACACACTACAGCATGACGCATTTACAGAACGCACTACCGAGATTATTGAACACAGCACTCCCAGAGGCATACTTCTAGGTAGGTGACATCATCCGCAAAGGCAAGGACTCCGATAGGGAATGAATAAAGAGTGAGCAGTCTTAAAGCATATTACTGTGCCAAGGTAGACATAGACAAACACACGGCAGTGGTGTGATCAGGGCAACCAAATAGCTACGGAGCACTACAACAACACTACATAGATACGGGACGCGCCACAGGCAGTACACCCTTCAAGACAGCAACCAGTGTGTTCAATGTAGGCATACATCGTGACATTGAAAATGGACACCTGTTGCCTGGATGACCACCATCGCTATACAAGTTGTCAATGGCCATGCCCACACGCTTAGTATCACATGTCTGTTTGGAAAGTACTGTGTGTCCATCTACACAATGGCATACTGGGCATGCTCACACACTTAGCAGTTGCAAAGGGCCATCTTGCATGCATGCACATGGATTCTAAACACGGAAGTGCGCAGTTTGGAATGTACTGTGTGTCCATCTACACAACGGCGTACTGGGCATGCTCACACACTTAGCAGTTGCAAAGGGCCGTCTTGCATGCACACGGATTCTAAACATGGAAGGGCATAGTATGGTATTACTGTCCCCACGTACATGAAGACCACTCACATGTATTGACCAGTACACACTCAGGAGCTATCACAGATGTCTCAGGTGCATATCACAGAGGTACGCACCACAATCTACAATGTAGCCCTCCTACATCACCATGTCATTGGACCAGCAATATACAGCCATACATTAACACAACACCGTGTGACTCATGACCAGTGCACTGTACATAGGTCTACAGCAAATGTGCAGACTACACATGTACCGACAGGGTTCCATCATGTGTTTTGCATTGCAATGATACCACTGTACATAACCAGGTCAGCTCTACACATACCAGGGGCCCTGGGTCTTACACAGCTGTGACAGATGACTGTCGCTGTACACCAACGAACACACATGTTAGGCTATGTCATACATGTAATTGCAGTGGATATGTGCATGGACCACACACACACGACACATATGTACATAGCATAGCTTTTGCTGTCCTCCGTGCAGACAAGTGGCTACAACAATCATATGCACGCAAATGGAAGGTGGGTCCATGGCTGTTGAATGCTAACAGTACATGAGGCAGCAATGTTGACCAAGGACACATTCCCTCTGTACTAGTTACGCATGACACCCATCATATCATACAACAGTCCATGTGTTATGTATGTCAACACACATGTCCACCAATTGCAATGCATACAAACATGGCTACATGACAGGCATGTAGGACCAACACACATGTACAATCTGTAGTGTGCATGCAGCTACCATGCATGTGCAGTAGCTGATGTAAGTAACTAATCTGTGCCTAACTACAACATGCAGTTGCAATGCAGCCCCATCATTGACACCTGTATATGGTGACATACTGACAGTACGGTAGGATGTACAGCAGGTATGGATGGATGTGTGTACATAAAGTGGTGATCCACCTGTGTAGATGGATGTTTGCCAGGGACAGCTCACAGGTGTGCCACACGCCATCCTACCATTACATGTGCAAACAGTACGCTATGTTACCGTTACTTGACGGTGGAGACATAAAACATACACAGCGGTCAGGTGTCATCGACAGTACGTCACTTGACACCTGTAACACTTACATCCCCCCATGTGCATATAGCAGCACAATTGCTGAATGTAGCATTGGTACACATAATGCAGCCAATACTGCTGCATGTCTGTCAGACGTATTTACTGTCATGT